>NC_045543.1:95628558-95746058 GCF_009769535.1 Thamnophis elegans
ACTGGAAGAACTTAATAAGAAGTCACTAAAAGTTTCTCAATTCATAGGAATCTGCAGGAGATTAAAATGACTGCAAGTGATCAAAGCTCTCATCACTTGTGTGTAAGCAACATCTATGCCTGTGCAAAACTAATCTTTGATCACAACAGAATCCCTACTACTTTGACTTTCCTTCAGACCTCCAGGACACCAGCGATCCTTGTCTTTAATAGTCTAATCAGAAAACTGGTTCTACTGGGTGATACCAGTTTTACAATAGATACCATAACAGGGGTGAGCTTCACAAATTTCAGCAATGAGTTCTCTGTCCATTTGGTGGGTGGGCATGGCCATGGTGGGTATGGCCTAGTCAGTCTCCTGAACCATGGTGGACGTTTTCACCCTCCCCAGGCTCCGGAGGCTTTTCTTGAGCCTCTGGGAGGGTAGAAACTTCCTCCCCCATGCTCCAGAGGCCCTCCATTTCTGACCTTCCAGAACTTCCAGGAGACCCATTTTTCCCTTCATGGGCCCTGCACCGACCTTGCATCTAAAATGGGCTGCATGGAGACTCCTGGGAGGGGAGGGGTTAAGTGGGCAGGGCCAGACAGGGGTGAGATTTGGAGGTTCTCCAAACCGGCCATAACATAAGCTTCTCCCAGACTCTCCCAAATCCATAGCAGCTCACCTTTGCATAGATACCATATCTATTTTTTAATTCGTTTTCCAGTCTGGGTGCCCTCCAGATGTATGGGCTTTGTCCAAAAATTCCCTAGCCAGAGTGAACATTGCTATGAATTCTGAGGCATGAAGTCCATGGCGCATCTGGAAGGTGCCAATAATTCAAAAAGCTGCAGAAAAACACAACAACCTTCCCTCGGATTGTTCCTCTCATCAATTATTGTAGGATAAATAGGAACAGCTTAAGTATTATCATCTATCCTTGTTTTTGCTAAAGGGACAGATGCTAGATTACAAAATTGTGTCACTGTGCTTTGTATCTGAATAAAGAAGCATGCTAATTAGCTATATCAGGATAAGAAAAATTGGTTAAATCCAGCCATATTAATACAGGAAGGAACATTTATAGACATGCTGTCACTAGAAGACTTTGATTTTACAGTGGTTCTTTTAATCAGACATGCCACTCTATAACTTAAGTAATAAAGACAGGATCAAAACTGCATCTGCAATGAAGGGAGAAGAGAGCCCATTATTAATTTCCCAAGGGGAAATTTATTTTTGTGCAGCTCTTTTGCAATTCTAAGTGTTGCTGCTTGTTTTGATCCAAGTATTGTGAATCAATGTGTACTGAAGGAGATAATTCTAAAATTGCTGGGGTTTTTTTGATAGCCAAGATCCCTACTTAATCTTAGTGTTGGATTAGAGAAGGAAATTTGGTGATGAGTCAATTTGTTGCCAGCAAATACTGTCTAGGCATATGCATTAACTAGAGCTGAAATGGAACATTAAAACACACATTTCAAATGAAAGTGAATTATTTTATTATGGTCTGTAACCAATCCAGCGGTCAGCATTTAATTAACATTACAAATATCAAGCTGGTGTTATAAAGATATATTGATGCAAAGCCCAAATAATAGGACCGAGCCACGAGATTGCTTCATTTCTTGACCATATTCTTAATGAAGGCACAAAAGCACACATTTTTTCAGGAACTAGATTTTATTCTTTGCTGCTTCTCCTTCAGAAATCCTGAAGAATTACCAACAGCATAACTTCATTTTTGTACAACGTTGAGCAGGAATGTTTTTGCCTATACATCTACTGGTGATTGCATTGACCTCATATGGATGTGGGATTTAAATGAGGTGATGGTATTTTTTACAAATAATTCTACACCATCTCAGTACATTTCAGAAGATAATGAAATAGTTGCATCCCAATGGTCTATGACTGCAGCATTCAAGCTTTGTATAACCAAGAGGTGCGTATACTCCTTCTGTCAAACATGTCTGTCTTTATTCCCATAGTATGTAGTGTTGATTATAAAAATGGAGAAAAATAAGGTGGTAGTGAGAGGTTTTATTAGAAGTTTTTAATAAGCAAGTCATTAAAATGAAAAGTTACATTAGCACAATTCACAGATGTGGCAGAAGCTCCTACAAAAACTCAATCTTAGCATGTGTGAGGCAAACATTTAGAATATGAACCAGAACAGGAGTCAGGACAGAATATTATCCTCAGATTCGCATTAGGGAAATAGTGATCTAATTTGCAAAGTACTGAAACATAATGTGGAGCAGTTACTTTTATTTTGGCTTTAAATGATGGATACATCTAGACCAAGGGTGTCAAACCCATGGCATCATGTTGACATCACGTGATGTTTCACGATGTTTTTCCCATTCAGGGAGCTGAGGTGGGCCTGGCCTGCGCATGACACATCTGGCTGGTGGGCCACCAGTTTGACACCCCTGATCTAGACATTAGGGTTTGTAAATTGGAATTCATGGCTTACAATTTTGTGTGAATCAAGTTTCTGTAGCTTTTTAAAATAAACCATGGTTTACTGCAATATGTGAAGTCATCTATAAGTTACTCAAAATGTGAATTTGGGAAGAAAAAGAAGGAAAAGTTTGGTATATATAATACATCCATCCTACATACAGTAATTCTGGAGGCTTTCACTTTGGAGTTGCAAACTTTAAAGAAAAATATTTGCTATGACCTGGTGAAAATCTCTAAAAATGCTTAGAGAAGAGCCAGGGTTTTTTTTGTAGATTAACTACCTTCAGACATATGTAGAATTTTAAGAGGTTGCTATGTGGCCAATAGAATCTGTAAACCAATTCTCTAGTCCCACAGAGAGAGATAACTGTTATATATGTATCGTGTGCTTTAGAAAGTCTTCCTTATTTTTTTTAAATGTCTGAATATAATCCATTGTTTTGTTTTCTTTTTCTCTTTGAACTTCAGAAAAGAGCTTCAAATGCCTGTGCATTCTGCTTTTAGACTGGCACCAAATGGATTAGATTAAAATATAGTCTTTTGGATTCTTTTCTAAGCCACTGTTGTTATTGAGTATTTATTTAACACTTTCATTCTAACACCTCCTAACTTTGGATGTTTAAATGCACATGAAATATGGTAGAAATGTAACCTAGTGTGTTAGCAGTATAACTTGGTGTATTGAAATATTAGGAATTTGGAGTTGGATGTTTTTTAGATCTCAGTTAATATTATTAAGGTCTGTATCAAAGTTAACTTCCTCTCACTATAAAGAACAGATTGAAGAATCAAAGGTGAGATGTTCAAGCAGAAGAATAAAGAATGATTGAAGAATCAAAGATAAGATGTTCAAGCAGAAAAATGCGTAATTAATAACAGGATCTAAAAGATAGCTAAGGAAAGTGCATAAATATAAAAACATCTGAAATGTATGACTAAATAATTCAACTTTGTACATCAGAGAAAATGGTGCTTACAGTCTTCTGGGTGCCCACATGACAACTTCTGCTTAACAAGCTGAATTAGTTGCCACTAAGCTTCTGGGTATTATTCATGGTTATGACCCATAAAGCTCTACATAGCAGAGGACCTGATTTTTTTGAGGGCCTACCTATAGCCTATGGCTTCTTTCCAATGGATATAAACCAACAATTTGATTAAACAGTATATTTTTTTGGAATCCAGGAAGTGTGCTCTCTTTGTTATAGCATCTTCCATTTAGAATAAGCTCCCCCTGAAATCTATAGGGTTCATGCCATCATGGCATTCCAGAAGACCTTACAGACATAGCTTTCTCATAGATGCTGGATCAGAGTGGATTGGACCTATGGTTGGACATATTTAGCATCTATTGTGTATATTTTGGAGCTAATTATATAAATTTCCCTCTTGATTATTTACTTTAATGTATTTTTCTTTATATTATGAGCCACACAGTGTTAGTTTGGAGTTGGGTGGTGCTGAAATAAAAAATTCTTTTTGTTCTTGTTATATTGTTTTGTAAAGCACCAAGAGGACCTCTCTTTTTTGACAAAAAGCTGTTGGGGTGGCACAAGCAGGATATTTCAGAGATTGTACTGAGTAGACATTGCAGCAAGTATTAGGTCAATAGATAGTAGCAGGAGTTAATTAATTACTCCTTTGGGAACCATTTGCATTTATATAGACTTTGTGCAGTTTCTAGCCAGTCTATATTGATAGAGAATATTTTTATAAGAGATAAATTGATGTTTGAAAGATTCATTTTATTAAGGGAATTATTCCTGCTATCTGCAATTCTTGCTCAAATATTTCTCAATATAAACACCAGCTCTGAAACTTTAAAGATCCTGATCTTAAAAATTGAATTTTGGATGCTAGAGCCAGTGAAGCTAGGCAAGTTTCGTGTTCTAAGGATATTTCCCTTTGTTTCAAATACCCCAGGAAAATGTCACATTTGGTTACTCTGGGCAATCAAATAAGTGTAGGTAGCCCTTGTCTTACAACCATTCACTTAGCAAATGTTTGAAATTATAACAGCACTGAAAAAAAGAGACTTATGACAGTTCAGTGCATTTATGAACATTGCAGCATCTTCATGGTCACACAGTCAAGATGGCAATGAAATAATAATCAAATATATTGCTTTGCTTTTTCAATTAATTTATTGGTCTCCCATATAACTGTTCAGCTCTTGGGCTTGAGATGAGACTTCAGAGTACATAGCTAACTTGACCAAGTAGTTAACTCACCATACACAGCATAAATTATTCATTTAATATAATATATTGGCCAATTGACATCTTCACCTATACCTGACTATCTTAATATAATTTATTAGAGTTAGGATTCATAACATATTGAATCATAAACTGACTGAATTTATTTCATGCAACAGAATTAGATAAAATGTGATTGACTGAATTAGTTGTTTACTATCTCATGTAAATATAATTGCTGAGTAACAGGGCTATATAGTTGTTATGTCTGGAATCTGAAAATATTATGAAGAACTTAATTTGAGCTTGAAAAGCTGAGCTAAAAAAACCACAACAAAATAATAAGAGCCAAAAATTATATAATTATTTTTACATTCACCATTCTAGAACCCAGTATGTTGACTGCATAATGGATTTTAGAAGCTCAGCTAGATACATGCATACATACACATGCCATATATATGCATTTGCTTCATGAAACACTTAGGCTGACACAGTTGACATCAGAAAAATAGGTCATATTATGATAATGTCATAATAGATATTTCAATCTTGCTAACTTCAAGCATATTCATAGCAGAATATTTCTGTGTGGAATTATATTTCTTATTAATTGAGGGCTTAAACCAGAAAAGCAAGAAAACAATATTTTCCTGTTTGCTTCTTTATTGGTAGAAAAGATATTAGGGCAGACAAAAATAAAAATCTCACAACGAACCAAAAATTCAATTACATTTATAGCGGCAGCTGAAGGAGAACAAAATCAATGAAAGGAGCTTACTTATTACAGACCCATGGTTGCCATAAAACTGAAACTAAATCACATTGACAAGATCTGAACTTCAGGTAAATTGCTTTGAATTCAGAATGGGAGCCTGAAGAAATAATGGAAATGATATTGCAGGTTGTTGGTTGAAAAGGACTATCACTTGTATAAATCTAATGCTGCTCTGAATTGTATGGGTAGGTATTATGGGCACACGCATACTCTAATACCTTATCTGTATTTTGTAAAGTAGAACCATCTATTGTTTATTGAACAGCTAAAAATACTGGTGTCAACCGAATTAGCTTCTCATGTCAAGAGAATAATACTCTTTTGAAGCAGGCTGATTGTTAACCGACAATTTTACTCTGTTGAGCAGGAGACTTATGAGGCAATGACAGAAGAAGACCTATTGGTCAAACCAATTATTTTCCCCAAAGAATTTGTCGAGGCACATCCTTCCTCTCCTTGTATAATGTTGATTCTTAGCTATGAGATAAAATGTTGTATATTTCTCACAATTCTCTCAACAAAAAGCAATCAAGATTCATGGATTGCTTTTATTGTATTTAGCCCGCTTTGGTAACTATAATACAATAATTTATTTTATCTAATTCATTTCAAGTTGAAACTTTTATTACAATTTCACGTCATGTTTTTTTCTGAAGGAGAGTCCATTTCAGTGATTTTACAAAAAGAATACAAAAAAATTATCTAACCATACATAGGAAATATCATAATATTATCTAGAAATGATGGCCTAGATCAAGGTAGTCAACCTTTTTATACCTACCGCCCACTTTTGTATCTCTGTTAGTAGTAAAATTTTCTAACCCCCCCACCAGTTCCACAGTAATGGTGATTTATAAAGTAGAGAAATAACTTTACTTTATAAAGCAGAACTACAGCAAGCCCCTACCGCCCACCATGAAAGCTGGAACGCCCACTAGTGGGCAGTAGGGGCCAGGTTGACTACCACTGACCTAGATAAAGGAATCTATAGCTTTGGCTTTTTTTTCTTGAACATCATAGTTCAAATTTGAGGACTGACATGTTCTTTAAGAACCGCATCACTACATTTCAGAGAAAAAATTCTTTCTTGTGGGATGACCTGTCTCTCTTTGTTAAAAGACTTAAATTTTCATGAGCCACAGTTCACTTCAGAACAGATGCATGGAGAAGCTAAATTAATATAAGATTTAGAGGAAAGTGAAAGGAAACACACTAATTATGCAGGTATTGTTTATATACGAGAAAGATGACAAATATCAATTAACAATTGTAATGTGTTAAAAAGCTGTTAAGACTTTCTCAAATATTCTCAAAGCTTTTCATGTGAATTAAACAATCTCTTGTTTTATTGTGCTGTTATACTTCCTTTCTTCCAAAACGACTACCTTGAAAGTTGTAATTGAGTGTTCCAGAAAGTTGAAATGCTCTGATATTACTTGTCCTTGTTTTAGTTAAGATGTCAAAACTGTGTCCATTAATGTTCTTGCAAAACTCTGTGCCTGCTTATCCTACATAGAATCTAGAGGAGCATTGTTGGCAGATGCTGGCATGTATCACATTTGAGGAAGAGCACATGAAGGCACCTATGTGTTGTTGGGGCTTGTAATAGTGATCTATGTTTGTTGCAGATTTGCTTTCAATTTTAATGTCATTGTCCTATTGTTCCTTGCTGCTTGTAAGAATTTTCTTCAGGATGGCTAGTTTCTCTGTGTGCAATGACCTGTTACCCATTGCCTGAAAGTGACTCATAACTACTTTAACTTTGGTGATAATATATAGTTTTTTTCACTTGAGATATATTGTCGACATTTTCATCATCTGGACCAAAGGAAATATGTTTCTTAAAAATTCCATGATGACTTCAACAATGTCCACTCCACCATTAACTTCAATCACTTTTTTGATGTGACAGTATAACTATACAATGGGTATAAATACAATGGACATATACAGGAAACCTACTGATCACTATGCATACCTACACACTTTCAGTTTCCATCCAGAATGCAACACCAAATTTGTCATCTGTAGCCAGACTGTTTACTAAGCTACATTAGTTCTGACTACTTCCCAGGGAAAGCTTTTACAGTTAACAGCTTAATTTAAGCTTACAGCTTAAGTCACTAACATTTTCAAGAAGCTGCAGATATTGGACAATGATACTACATTTTTTTCTACTTTGCCTTTACACCAACAGCATCATCACCAATCTCAACAACTTCACCCACAAGGTTACAGATGTCTTCATATGTTTGCATATGTGCTTTGTGTCATCATCCAACAGCATTGGTCCACTGGATTCTGTACAGGACATTGTATCAAACATTAAACAAGAAAATTAATGAACAACAAAGTTTGACATTAGGATTCAAAATGACAAAATAATATCAAAGTATTGCAACCCCCAGGATACTCTACTACAGATCTCAAAAATCACAATATTTCTTTTAAAAAAATTGGATTTTAATTGCACAACTGAATGAGAGATTGCTGAATGCATGCGTATTAGAATGATTCAGCTTATTTCAGTTGGTTCCCTAAAAATGTGGATATATCAATAATTGATATGGTACTATTTTATAGGCAATCTGTAGCTATGAAATCTGTCTTCTGCCATTTTCTTGACTGCCTGATCCCAATTTAAGTCCTAAATCAATTTAGCAAAACTGCATTCTTCTAATGAAGTTAATAATATGTAATATTTTAATATAATTAAAAGTTATGCCCTTTAATAAAATGTGTTAGTCTGAAACACTGTTTCAAGACTGCTTATGATTTTTGGCTACTATAGACTGACCATGGCTCTCTTCAGTGGTGGGATTCAAATAATTTAACAACCAGTTCTCTGCCCTAATGACCAGTTGGGAAAGCGTGCCTCGGTGGTCATGTGACTGGGTGGGCGTGGCCAACTCAATGTCACTCATGTCGATGGGCGTGTCATCTTAGCTGTTACAATGCAATAAGGGTTAACCAGTTTCTCTAAGCAGGGCAATGAAGATTAGGCTAGAAACAACACCAGAATGTTTCCTTCCTGCCTTCCTTACAGGATTAGCCCTGTAAAGTGGGAAAAAACAAAAGATTTCTTCCAACAACCGGTTCTCTGAACTGCTTAGAAAGTTACGAACCGGTTCTCCCGAATAGGTGTGAATTGGCTGAATCCCACCACTGGCTCTCTTCCTACATTACCTTTCTTGTAGCTTAAATACTGTATACAGTTTGAGTGTATTTACATTTCATATGTCTTTCTGTGCTATCAGATCGATCTGTTGTTTTCAACTCGTATTTATTTAGCACCAACCCCCAAAGCAGTTTGGAAAATATTTATTAAATATATTATATAATTTCAGTTTTGTGGTTGGGATAATTTGCAATATGATCTTATAAATTGAACCAATATATAAAAATAACACTAATAAAGAATAAAAAGCTAAAATAAAAGTTAAAATAAAAATTGGTTAAAATTGTACATGCGGACTTTTGAGGTAGCACTGAGGCATTATTCATTTACAGATAGTGTGAATGCTTTAAATTTAGGCATATATTGTCTTGGGGCTCCTATCAGATTATATGTAGTGTAATGTGTAATACAATGTTATGGTCTTGGATTGGCACTAAGGAGTTTCAAGACCACCATCAGTCATGGGAATTCTCTCTATAATTTTGAGCCAGCCATTTTGACTCAAATAATCTAGTTGACAGAGTTGTTATTAAAGGGACCAATTGTGGAGACTTCCGGGGGAGGAGCTGCCGTTGCCAGTGGCTCAAAGGAGCTGCCCTCAGAGTTCTGGTCTGTATATCTAAAAAATCTATAGATATCTCTCCTTTCAGGCAAGAAAGGGGCAGGGAGGAACTCAGTCGTTAGAATCTCTTTGTAGTTCACAGCCTTTTGTTTTTCGCTGTGAACGGAGAAGAGGTTCAACAAAAGCTGAGTTTTTTTTTTTTACTCCAGCCAGATCTTCTCAGCTGTTTTTTTTTTCAGCTCAAGGCAGGTCGTCGTCCCCCCTCAGGACAAATCTAAGCTATTTAAAATCGATCCGAGCAGCGACCATTCCTGAGAACCTTTTTGTTTATTATTATTCAAAATACCAGCTTCAATTTTACAAAAAACTCCTTTGTTTAACTGCTTTTCAAAATGGCGATTTTATAGCTTTCACAGTTGATATATGATATATTTAATCAGCCCTGTTTTCCTGAAGACCTCTCTTTATTAATTGCCAAAGTTTACTGAAAGTATTTTATTTTAAATCAAGGTGCGCAGAGACTTTGTTTGTTCTCTTTTTTTCTTTTATAATGGCTCCTAAGTCAAAGCAACGTTTTTTTAACAATACATCCCAAGTAATTGCTATAAAGCCACAGTCTTTGCCTTCTACGCCCCCTACTGGAGATTTGTTAACGAAAGAATTTCTTTTTGAAACCCTTAGAGAATTTAGAGAGGAAATGAAGCAACTTATTTTGGAATTATGTGATAAACTTGATGCCAAGATTGCTCAAACAAAGGAGGATACCATCAGGGTTATAACTATGATGACAGATTATATTGCAGGAATGGAGGATAAACTGGAACTTTTGGAAGAAGCCAATTCTAATCTGACATCTAAAATTGAAATGTTGCAACAGGAAGTTGAAAAGGCAGAGAGACAACTTGTTATGACAAATTATAAGAAGACTGCATTTGCAATAAGAGTTAGGGGAATGCGTGAAAACGAACAGGAGAATTTGAAGCAGACCTTTTTTGAGGCTTTCAGTCGTTTGGTGGGAAGTCCGGGACTCAACTTTGATTGGCAGATCCAAAAAAATTACCGCCATAATTCGTGGACAGCAAAACAGAGACAGCTTCCGAGAGATATAATTATATATTTTGCCACAAAAGAATCCAGAAACGCGATACTACAAGAGTTTTACAATAACAGGCTGCGAATTGATGGACAGGATTTGATCGTTTTTAAAGAAATACCACTCCAAATGTTAAGAGCCAGGAGAGACTATGTTTTCCTAACTAAAGAACTTAGAAATAATCAGATACAGTACAGATGGGATGTGCCATTTGGTATTACAGTTACACTTGATGATCAAAAACATCGCCTCAATTCAGTTTGTGAAGCTCGAGACTTTTACTACAAGGCGGGACTTCCTGAATTACCTGGACTTGGAGAAAGACAAGGAGAAGTAGAAGAGAAACAACCAAACACACAACTACAAGGTGGGAGGTATCGTTTTTCCCCTCCGGAAGGGCAGAAGAGCAGAGAACAAGGACTTAGTTATGCTTCTAAAACATTTGCTTAATTTTAACCTGAATAATACTTTGTGACCCTGTCTTGTATAAAATGGTATAGTGGTATACCGATGAAGAGACATTAAGGCTGAAAGAAATGATGCTGATTTCCTCGGAAAATATACTGTATGGGACTTAAAAAAGACTTGATGGATAATTTTGAATTTTTATATAAATTGTTTATGTTTTATTCTCTAGGGTGAGGAAAGTGGAGATTGTGATGCTTTTGGATTGTGGTTTAGGTTGAATGGAGTTGGGAAGGGTGGCGCAGATGGGAGGGTAGTGAAGGTTTAATTAGAGCTTATTTTGAGCTAGAAAGTATGTTGATTTTTATAGAAATTCTTATTTGAATATAATGTTTGGAAGGAGATACTCAGGGAGTTCGAAGGAAGGCGGAGCAAATATGAGAGGAGTACGGATGATAATAATATATATATATGGACACGGGTAGAGGCAGGATGAGAGGAGTTGGAATGGAAACCGAGAGAAATATTTGAGGTGTTTAAATTGCTTTATAGAGAAGAAGGTAAAAGGGACAAATTAAAGGTTTGGAAATGGACACATATTTAGATAAAGAGATAAGGCCCCTAGCTAGAGTAGAATTTTATTTGATTAACTCACTTGGTTTCAACATAGTTTGAAATCCTGCAAGTAATAAATTAATTGAGATTAGGAATGATGCACACTGCTTAAGTTTTAATAATGATGGGAAGCTGAGCTTAAGGTAGAGAGTTTATTGATTTTTTTCTTTTTTTCCTTTTTTTGGGGTTTTTTTTTTATTACTCCTTTCTTTTTTTCTTTATTTTTTATCTTTTAATTTCTAATCTATTTGGTTTTAATATGCTCCAGATTGTGCTTGATAAAGAGTTATGTCGGGAATGGGACCTGGGAAGTCGGATGGGGGCTAGGGAGGGGGGTTCACGGGGGGGAGGGGGGGGAGGGTGGAAATATAGAATCAATTTCCAAAACAATGAATGCACTTGTATACTGTTGCTTTTTTTCTTTTTTTTCTCTTTTCCTTTTATTTTCCTTTTTTTTTCTTATAATTTTAGTGTAAATTACAAAATGAATAGATTAATGAATATTAGAAATACACCGAAGTGAGGAGTAGAGGAAAAGAAGAGGGAGGGGTCAAGAGGGAGTGAGAGGGGAATGTAAGGAGGGTGAGATGGAGGGAAGGGGAGAAAGGAATGTCTGAGGGAGAGGGGAAGTAGAAGAGGGGAATGCTGGAGGGGAGAAATGAAAGTTGGAGGGGGAGAAGAAAGGGTGTATGGAGGATAGAAGTGTTATGAGTTGTGTTTATTGCTTTCTTAATTGCACAGTATTTAAGTGATTGTATAAAAAGGAAAATGAAAATGAAATAAAACAGTTTTCAAGTTTGAAGGGACCAATTGTAAGCAGAGCCCTTTATATGCTATATTGGGGTCCTGGGCAAAATGTGGGGTACAGATCTAATAAATAAATATTAATTTTCCTCTAATGTGAATATTGGCATCAATTTAATCTAGAATAAACAGAGTAGTATTTCTTTTTTTTCCTTTTTTCTTAGTAATCTATGGTCCTAGTTTATCTCTTCTAAATACTTCAGAGTATTTAGTATATGTTTCAGAGAAAGAGTGTAAAGAAACAGAAGAAGACTGGGGTGAGGAGTAAAAAAAAAGACAAACACCTCCTGCTCCTATAACTTGCAGGGGAAGGCTTTGATTGCACAGTCGTCCTGGCTTTCTTACTGCTTGTGAGGAAAAACACATCTGTTGCCCAAGAACAAATTGTATCAAATGACACAGTGTGGTCTTTAAAAACGAGAAACCCATCAAATAATCAAACTTGGGTTTCAGTGAAACTGCCAGAGATCAATGATTTATGGCATAGATTTGACATTAGTAAAAGGAATATTAGTTCCTAAACCATAGTGAGTTTGTAAGTAACTAACACCTGGAGAGGATGAGTGATTTAATCCTTAATCCAATTCAAACAACAGTAAGAGATATTGATAATCTGATCATATATTATCAAGTACATTTATGATTTATATAAGGCTAGAATTTGAAAAAGCATCCTGTATTTATTTGTGCCTAGGATATTTTTTATTAACACTTCCCAAAATGCTTGAGACAGTTGGTATTTCCTGCATCTTTTGAGAGCATTCTTTCCCTACTGCCGATCATTTCTCCCTCTGCCAGAGGCAATTTATTATTGTTATTATTATTTACTTGTATGTCAATACTGCCAGTTTTGTCTTTTCTTTTCTTATTAGTTTTAGTTGAAGTAGGCTCTCCTCCTTCAACTTGAAAGGTAATACCAAGTGAAAAAGCAGCAGAATCGTTTTCACAGGAGGAAGCATTATTATTTTTAAAGAATTTTTTGACTTCTCCTTTTGGAATGCTCTATTTTTGATATGCCTGGTCTGATTTTATGTTCTGATTATAAACATTTCCAGCACAGCGCAGCTCAATCTAACTCCCTGGGTATAGTTTATCAGGAAACAATTTTGTTTAAATGGAAAGACCAATGAATTGATGGTCCCATCAGCTACCTGTCCCACTAATGCGATGTTGTACTTGGGATTTATCACAGACTAAAAGAGAATTTATTTTAGGGTGAAAGGAAGCTGGGAATTGTTAAAAGTATTGACAGTGTATCACTGGTGTGTTAGATTTGCCACTAAGCCCTTCTGAAATATGTTTCAGGAAAAGGAGAGAAATGGCCTGTCACTGTGAAGATTGAGGAGTGAACAAGGCAGATGTCTAAACCAGTTCTAAAGGTCAATCAGCTTCATCAGAAACTGCCAGAAGGACTACCAATGCAGCATAATATGCTCCTGGGAGGCACTCAGTCTAGATTTCTAATAGCTATATGTTGTAGACCCATCCACAGAAAAATTGCAGAGGATTTCACTTGCAAAAAAGTGATGTTTTATGATTCTAAAAGCTCATTTATTTTCCACAAAGGCAGCCACATAGGACATTTGCTCACAGGGTTTAATCATTCTGAGTAGGAGTATGGGGACCCAATGAACAATTTAATGTGCATTTAAGGTATGGCTGGATGAGGAAAAATGGTGAACTCTGTGATTATTTTCCTGTCCAATGATATGAAAGTGGCCCAGCAGAAAATAAAATGAATGAATGGTTTAAGGGATAGAAGTACTTTCCTCTCCTGAAGTCAAAACATAGTCCTTTTTATTTAGGCTGTCTTTGCTGCCATATAACAGGAGGTACAAAATGGACAAAAAAGAAAATGACTGGTTTTATTGTTTGGGATATTAATGAAAACAAGACTGATTTTGATCTGAGAAGTACTGCTTTATAAGTCCTTAGACAGACCACACCTGGAATACAGTCTCCACTTTTGGTCACTACATTACAAAAAAGATATTGTGACTTTGGAAAAAGTGCAAAGAGGAGCAAATAATATGATTAAAGGCATGGAGACTAAAATGTATGAAGAATGGTTGCAGGAACTGGATATGGCTAGTATAGAGAAAGGTGGGACTAGGGGATGGCATGATAGTAGTATTCCAGTATTTGAAGGGCTGCCACAAAGAAGGGAGGGGGGGTCAACTTATTTTTGAAAGCACTAGAAGGCAAGACAAGAAATAATGGATGGAAACTATTCAAGGAGAAAAGCAACCTGAAATTAAGGAGAAACTTCCTAATAGGGAGAACAATTAACCAGTGGAAAAACCTGCCCTCAGAAGTTGTGGCTGATTCATCACTGGTGGTTGTTAAGAAGAGACTAGACAGCCACCTGTCTGAAATGGTATAGGGTCTCCTGCTTGAGCAGGGGGTTGGACAAGAAGACCTCCCTTCCAGCTCTATTCTGGTTGTTAGCTTCAGTGCTCTTCTATCAAAGCATCACTTCACTCAGCTTAAAGTGTATTTTGCTAAAGGTCTAATTGCATTTGCCCCGTGGCTAGATTAAAGGCATGATCTTGTGCAGTTTGAGAATAAAATATGAAGTGTGAATGAGCATTACATTCTGTCTGAAAGTTGCTGATTGATCATTTTTGTGGCCAGCTCTCCTTACAAATCATTGTTTACCATTAAAGGTAAACAATGAGGTTGCTTGTTTTCCTGCAGACGTTTCATTATCCTAACTAGGTAACATCATCAGTGCTAGTAAGGAGTGCTGTTTGCTGTCAGTTTATATTATGGTGACTTGCCTGTCTATGAGGGTGGGAGTGGTCTTAGAAATTCATTGGTTAAGCTGTTTGCTGACAGCTTTTTGGCAATTTCTTGAGTGGGACATTTTTTATTTGATTGTTGAAGTTAACCTTGGAGTTCATGCGTCCATCCTGGTTCTCCTTGAACTCTCAGCGGCTTTCGACCATGGTATCCTTCTGCGACGACTGCGGGAGGTGGGGGTGGGAGGCACTGTTTTGCAGTGGTTCTCCTCCTACCTCTCGGACAGGTCGCAGTCGGTGTTGGTCGGGGGGCAGAGATCGTCCCTGAGGCCCCTAACATATGGGGTGCCGCAGGGTTCGGTCTTATCTCCCCTACTATTTAACATATACATGAAACCGCTGGGCGAGATCATTCGGAGGCACGGGATAAAATACCACCAATATGCGGACAATACGCAACTGTATCTGTCCGCCCCGTGCCAACTCAATGAAGCGGTGGACGTGATGAACCAGGGTCTTGAGGCCGTTAAGAACTGGATGAGCGCTAACAAACTGGTACTCAACCCGGACAAGACCGAGTGGCTGTTGTGTTTCCCTCCCAAAAATTTGGCCAATGTTCCATCACTCAGGCTGGGGGGTCAAATTTTATACCCCTCAGATAGGGTCCGTAACTTAGGAGTCCTCCTGGACCCACAGCTGACTTTTGACCACCATTTGTCGGCTGTGACCAGGGGGGCATTTGCCCAGGTTCGCCTGGTCCGTCAGTTACGGCCCTACCTGAACCGGGAGGCTCTCGCAACAGTCACTCGAGCCCTTGTGATCTCTAGGCTGGAATACTGCAATGTGCTCTACATGGGGTTGCCCTTGAAGTGCATCCGGCGACTGCAGTTAGTTCAGAATGCAGCCGCGCGAGTGATAGCGGGCGCACCGCGGTTCGCCCACATAACACCCATCCTCCGCGAGCTGCACTGGCTACCTGTTGATCTCCGGGTGCACTTCAGGGTATTGATGACCACCTTCAAAGCACTCCATGGTAGTGGATCTGGGTACTTGAGAGACCGCCTTCTGCCGATTACCTCCCTCCGACCGATTAGATTGCACAGACTGGGCCTCCTCCGAATCCCATCTGCCAGTCAATGCCGACTGGCGACTACACGGAGGAGAGCCTTTTCTGTTGCAGCTCCGACCCTGTGGAACGACCTCCCCGTCGAGATTCGCACCCTCACCACCGTCCAGACCTTCCGCATAGCCCTTAAGACCTGGCTATCCCATCAGGCCTGGGGATAGGTTCCCAATTTACCCGCCCGAGTGTTGACTGTTGAATGCAAGTTGTGTCTTATCATTTTATTTTGTTCACATATTGTTTGTTTTTGTATTGCACCCCCTTCCCTACGATTGTAAGCCGCCCTGAGTCCCCTCAGGGAAAAGGGCGGCCTATAAATCCCAATAAAATGTCTAAAATGTCTAAATGTCTAAATGATCCATTGCTGATTACTGGTGGAGAGATGGTGGAGTGGGGGGGGTTGTTCTCTTTAGGGCTGGTTGATTGTCTCTTTGCATAGTCAATGTAAGTTGTTAATGTCTATGTGTCTACTGAGGGCTGATTTGTCAAAGTGCCAAGCTTCCAGAAATTCCCTGGCATTTTTAGATTTAGCCTGGTCTAGGAATCATATATTGCCAATTGAAACTATGGTTAAACCTGTCTATATATTATGAAATTAAAGAGTTTTTGTCATGCCTTCTGATTGCCAATTGGTGTTGATGGATGCATTCTGCCAGTCTTCTGCCTGTTTGTCCCCAATAGTGGTTGTTGCAGTTCTTACACTGTACATTGTAGATGACTCCTGTTTTTCCTTCTGGGGTTGCTGGGTCTTTTGTTTTGCTTAAGATATTTTGAAGGGCTTTAGTTGGCTTGTGTGGTACGTTGATTCCATGTGGTTGTAGTAGTCTGTTTATGGATTCTGAGATATTCAGAAAAAGAAGCCAACACTCAATTTACTCTTCACTACAGTGTCTTCCAACAATCAGGGATGTGACTATAGATGAGGATGAAATCATGGTCTCATTTGATGTCACAGCCCTGTCTACTTCTATAGATCCAAAATTATACAATACAATACAATAGCAGAGTTGGAAGGGACCTTTCCTAGGCAGGAAACTCTATACCATTTCAGATAAATTACTATCCAACATTTTCTTAAAGACTTCCAGTGTTGGGCATTCACAACTTCTGGAGGCAAATTGTTCCACTGATTAATTATTTTGCCGGAAATTACCCAAAGAAGCCATGACCGCATTGCTTCCCAGTACACGTGACTTAATTGAATACATGAAGATTAAAACACTCAGGATTATGGATCTCATGTCTGCTTATCTAAATATTTCCAATTAGATGGCCAATTTACCAACAAATTAAAGGAACACCTATGGGAGCACCACTTTCAAGACTTATAGAGGAGATAGTTATGCAGCCCTAACTATAACCCATAGCACTTCCAAAAATACTACCGAAAATATGGATCAGATATGTAGACGACACCTTTACTATAATAAAAAGGACAAATTGGAGTACAGAACCATCAGTAATTATAGGAATTATATATGTCAAATTTCATAAAGACCAATAAATAGTATTCAAGCTATACTTCTTTGTACAGAAATAGTTATAAGTGCATTGCTTCAGAAGAGAAATGGTGACAGGACATCTATGTCAAATTTTGGTCTGTGTTTAAAATCTAATGAGAAGCATAATGGCATCATAATTTTTACAAAAGAACTATCCTCAAATGAGAAGGAGGCATCACAGGCCTTAGATACTGTTGAGAACTAAGAGAAATATCCTATATAAGTGGTGCAAATAGTCTTTATTAATTACATACATGGTATGATACTTGAAATACATACCTCAAAACCTAAAGCTACAGCAGCTACATTTTGATCCAATTGACCCAGTTTTATAAGCATTTAATTTTAAATGCTTTAGGTATTTCCTTCATATAAATATTATGTTTACTGTGTTAGCCAATAAAAAATCCAAAGTCTTTATTCTCCTCATTCTCGCCATTTAATTAAAGCTTAATTAAAGTTTCATTTAATTTTCTCACAATTATAAGCACTTTCTTACTTAGAGCTCCTGTAGTACAATAATTTGTATATAGACGTAGCTCCACTTCTGATGAAAAAAAACACAACGTCATGTTTCATATTAAATTGGGTAGGACTAGCTTCAGTTCCCTGGGGAGTTTCATTCATCACTGTTCTTGTTTCTGATAATATGTTATTCTGATGAAACTCCAACTGAATTCAGTTCCACTTTTCTGTTTTCCAACTCAAGTTCTTCCTAAGTTCTTCAGAGTGGAAGGTCTCCAGTGCTTCATTCTTTTCTAGTACCATGTTTTCCCAAAATAAGGGTGATCAAAATTCTTTTGAACCCCAAAATAAGCATTTGACCTTATTTTCAGGGAGGTCTTATTATTTTTGAGGTGCAGGAGACAGTGAGCATAGTCACCTTATGGCTGCTGCTGTGTTGCAATATTTTTGGGGAGGGCTTATTTTCAGGGATACAGGGTAGTAGCTCCAGATACTGATTGGATGTAATGTTTGGCATGCTTTTTCCCTTCTAGGGGAAGGGAAATTCCCCTAGAATTTCCCTAAGCAATTAAAGTTCTATTTTCATGCCAAAGGAGGTGGAGTAGTGGTAATGAAGCCATTCATGTGTGCAAATATCTGAGAAGGCAAAGGGAAGGCATGAAGATAATGAGGAGGAAGTAATCCCTAAAAAAACCCTAGACCCTAACCTATCCTATCCCCTGCTCCACATAAGACTTAACCATTAAGGCTTGACATTTTTGCACAGATGGAAAGAGCAAATGAAGCAAAGGAACAAGTCAGATATTGAGGTGACCATAACCTAGATTGTGCCACCAGCAAAACACAACAATTTATATTGGTATTTTTAAGTTGGCTTAAGAAATAATTGGAAGCATGATACAAAATGAGTAGGTTAGTCTGTGGTTTAAAATTATTCTTATTGTCTAGGACTAGCTATCTGGACCCTGAATTAATTTTGACCTTTTACTGTTCTGTTGAGTTCTGTTATGTATGGAAACCTTTTGTAGCACCGATAGATCATGTTTCTGTTTTACTGTGTGGCTGGTTGGTATTTGCCCAGAAGAGCAAACTTAACAAATCCTATGTACCTGTCAAGTCCAGTGAAGAAATGGGAGAACAGAATTAATAGGAAGTAATATATATTTTTTCTCCTCATATAATAAATCTGCTGGATAAGAGATTGGAAACACTGAAACAAAACAATGTATTGCACTTTCTTCCATCATAATTTCTAGTCCCCTAAAGAAGTTGTTGATAAAATAACCAATCATTGCTTGATTGCAAGAATCGTTCTACTTTGAAAATAGACCTTTCACTCTTTGAAATTCATTGCTTTTATCATCACTATGGTGTTTTTAGAGAAGAAAAATAAAAACTTTTTTTTCCTCCTATTTGCTATCATGGTGAATTTTTTGGCAAAGCTCCCAACAGCATAGCCTAGCACAATATTTCTCAACTTTTGCAAATTTAAAATGTGTGGACTCCTTGAATTCCCCAGCCAGCATACTGAAGATTGAGAGACACTGACTTGGCACACTGGAACGGGACATTCATCAAGGGTCTGTTTTGCCCAACCCAAATTGTTTTGCTGTTTCAAAACATGGAACTAGAATGTATAAATACTGATTATTGTACATCAGGCAATTATGTAGTAAAATATATGTCAGTTCCTCAGAATAATTATTCCTTTGTCTACAAGACTGAATAAGTTGGACTCAAGCAGAACTAAAGGCCCTGAATAGGAATACTAGAAAAATAATGATAATAACCTTCATCCAAATAGCAGTTGGCAGACTCTACTTATAAAGGAAAATATATGATGTGGAATGTTGCAAGTAAACCATATTTGAAGGAGAAAAAATACAATTGAAAGGAGATATGAAGGACAGTGAAGATTCACAGAAGCCACTATCAGGGTTGGGATTCAGCCGGTTCAGACTGGTTTGAGTGAACTAGTAGCGCTGATGATCAGCTGAGAGTGAACTGGTTTACTCCGATGATCAGGTGGGCCCGCGCCCCCTGCCCCCATGCTTTACTTACCTATATCCTCTCAGCTAATTCGAACAGCAGACAGAATTGTTGTGTCTCAGCTGTGTTACTCCCCAGAAATAACCTGGAAGGTACATTTCGTTAAAACTGCACAAGCGCGAGCAGTGAAGCATGTGATCACCGAACCGGTTGTTAAACTGGCACTGGACAGTATATCAGGAAAGCTTACTGAGTAGTGGAGAGATTAAACTGGTCTACAAGAAAGACCAAATGAAGAACAGAAAAGGGACATGGCAAGACAAAGTATTACATGAATAGTACATGAATAAATAGCAGGCAAAGCATATAATAGCAAGACCTTAGTAACGGCTAAGAGCAGGAAAATTGAAGAAAGAGACAAAGGGGTTAATTATGCCTACACAAGGTCAAGTACATGTCAGTGAGTGTGTAATTTTTGATAGAAACAATTATATTGAAATGGAACAATTGAAGTTACATGAGGTAGGCAAGTCTATGGCACACATTTTTCTAAAAAGGTATTGTGTTTTTCCCCCAAGGATTTTCATTAAAACTGTGCCTTGGCTTGAGGATATTTCTTTAGTTTCAAGAAGAAAATTAATGCACTGCTAAAGTGAATAGGAATAAATAAATGTTTATTATAAAAGCTAACCTATCATTTCTTGGTATAGAAACACTCAGCTAATGGCAGCTATTACAATCAAGGACAAATCTTCTCACAAAGCATGTTCCTATTTATGCCTAAAGGGGAAAGGTCCATAGTCAATATTGTTCTCATTTTTAAAAAGGGGAAACGATTTAGCATTTTTCTTCTGTTTATTTCAAAAGGCAATTTTACATGTCATTAGGTACAACAATAAGCTATCAGTCATCCATATGGTTACAGTCACAAGAAATAGTACCCAAACTAGCCTTCAAAAGGTTAGCCACAAAATGCAGGTTTTACAAAGGATATGTAAAGCAGAATAAATGTCAAATATTCCTGAAAGTATATTGAGTTTATTTGCATATTACATCCTAGTATACAATATGGAAATAATATGAATTAACTCAAAAGATTTTTTTCTAGTTAACATGTTCTTGAAAGCAGTTACGGGGATATAATTGATTGGGAAGGAAATTGAGTAACGGGAAGTACTTCTCATTTATTTGATCACTGCTTATTGAAAAAATGATTGACACAACAGGAAAGGAATACAGAAAACAAAATAAGAGTTGGAAGGGACCTTGGAGGTCTTCTAGTCCAAACCCCTGCTTAGGCAAGAAACCCTTCACCACTTCAGACAAATGGTTATCCAATCACCTCTTTAAAACTTCCAGTGTTGGAGCATTCAAGAGGTAAGTTGTTCCACTGATTTATAAATGGATCAGAATCAGAGGTGGTACTCTGCTGGTTTGGACCAATTCACCCGAACCGATAGTGGAAATTGCGAGTGGGCCTGCCCCCCAACTCTATGCCATCCCATTTAGGCACTCTTTTTAGCTAAAGAGCATGTGCAGAAGCTGAGTGCATATGCGGATGTGCATGCACTCACATTTGTGAACTGATACGTAAGTGAATATCACCTCTGATCAGAATACATTCTGATCCATTTATTACCTCATTTGTCCATAAGGTTGTCAGGGTTTTAGACATCTCAAAGGAAAGGTCAAACAAAAATAGAAAGAACAGATAAAATTGTATAAATGCAATTCAATACCTGCAGTATCCATCTGGAAGTATAGCAGAACTTACTGCCTAAAAATAAAGGACTAAGCTGCACTCTGTCCTTTGTTACTACACACACACACACACACACACACACACACACACAAAAAACTCAAGAGTGGAAGTAAAAAGGAGTTTATCACAAGGCAACAGCCTCTTATAAGGGTATGTCTGAAGTCATTAATCAAGCAATCTGCTTTCCTTCTGGCTTAATAGCTAGAAAAGTGGATGTGGCAAAGGTTCGTTGCTAGCCCCTTTCAGTGCCAATAGAAAGGAGAAGCATAGAAAAAAAATTGCAAATATGTATCCTTATAGACACCTTTGCTTCAGAATTTGCTTAAACTTCAAAGAGCAGTAGTCTCCCTGATCAGCAACATCTGCCTCCTCTTGCCTAACTTTCTTGCTGATTTGCATCCCAAACCCTGGATGTGGCTGAGATGTGGTCCCAGGAGGAGGAGAATGAGAGAGTTCTGTGGTCTAACCATTCTCTCTTCTGAAACTGTAATGAGGGAAACAGAAGTACCTGCATATTGCTAAGACTCATGAAAGGTCAGCTGTGGAACCAGTAGGCTTTATAATGGCCTACTTTCCTCTTGGCTCTAAGATGAGAAGAAAGGATATTACTGCTGCTATGAGGATGGCTCTAAGTACAGGTTTGCAGCTTGAAGTGAATGACAAAAATGTTGTGTGCTGAGCAATTCAAGTATAAGGGATTTCTTACAACCTTCATGAGCATTTTTAAAAATTAGTTTATCCTTTTTACAGTTACATAGTGGCCACTAAAAAAATCAGATGGGCCAGGCTTAATCTGTGACTGCTGCTTTTCAGAAGTTTTGAACTAGGGACTCTAGCTAGGCTAGACTCTTATTACCCATGGCCCTCTTTATTAATTGACTTCTTGATCCCCAAAGAAATTTACCAGGGCTCTCTCCTTGACCTCTCTTGCCCCAATCCCTTTCTCTGATTTTCTCTATTGTTTGACTTTTATTATGTGCTTTAAAGCACTCTCATTCTTTTTTTATTTTGTGGTTGCAATTTGTTTTGTCATTTTATGATGCTTTGAAACATATTTAAGTTGCAAGCAGACTGTCTGTAGAGCAAATAAATAACATAAAAACATTATTATAACAGATTATAACAATAAATGCATATTTTTCCAGGAGATGATATGCTACATGTTTAAGCAGTCCCATTGATCTTTCCTATCAATTCCTGGATTTCCTAGACTCCTTTTCAGTCTTTGGCTGTTTTATTTTGATTATTTTATATTGTAGGAAATCTGAAAGAAGACTAGTATATATTCTGATCAGAAGTGGATTGCTAATCTTTTTACTACTGGTTCAGTTGTGCTCCTGCTTGCAGAAATGTAATGCTCTGCGCATGCACAGAAGCATCGGGTGAGTGGGCAGAGCCTCCTGTTGCCACTACTACTGGTTCAGACGATCCAGGATGAACCAGCAGCAACCCATCTCTGATTCAGACCAAGAAATAGGTTCTCTTAATGTGGCAAAATGCTCTAGTATGAGTTATACATGGCAGGGATCATTAGTGGGTCATCTTGATTATGATCTCACTTGACCCTATTGTTTAAATATAGCACTAATTAAATCTAGCTCTATTCATAGACTATTTATCTTGCATTACACTTTTTAAATGATGCAAGGTTTCCTTCTAGTGGTATTGTGAACTGGTTTATAATAATGCTTATAAATGCTTTTGTTTGTCACCACAAGAGAGTGAGGTGAGACTTGGTGAAATGACTAAAACATGCAGGATTTAGAGTCTTCTTGCAAATTTTCTTGGTGCCACCATCAGATGAGATTCTCACAGTTACTCAGAGCAAGACATTGTGGAAATCAAATTATTGAATATGCCACTTATCCAACAATAAATAATGGATATCTACCCAAAAATTGTAGAATTAAAATTTTGTGGAAGTCAAAGACTGATGCTGGGAAAGTAAGAATCTACCATACTCAGACCAGACAAAAATGCTGCACTACTTGTACTGGTTAACGAATGTTTGATTGTTCAATTCTCCCTTTGTAATGCCCTGAGTATTGTGTTATGTACTAAATATATTTTGGTGGTTTAGAAAGCAGTTCAGTCTTCCTTGGATTAATTTGATTAACCATTGAATGCATTGGTGGTTAACATGTGAAATCAATGAAAATATAGATATAAACACATAGGCAACATTTTGATAGAATTGGATAAAATGTATTGGAATATTTCTTGACAAACTGAGAACTGTTGGGTCATCATTTCTGAGATATTTCCTTACCTAAACATGGAAATAGGATGACCATGGATGGACAAAAAACCAGTCAGGGCAGGAGTGACTTTCAATTTCCTGTGCGCTTCTCATCTGAATTTCCTTAGCAATGAGCATCAGAAACCTTCCTTCCTCCCTCCTCCCTCCCTCATTCCCTCCCTCCCTCCCTCCCTCCTTCCTTCCTTTTCCCTTCCCTTCCCTTCCCTTCCTTTCCCTTCCCTTCTTGCAGAAACATGATTGCCACTGGGTGAG
The DNA here is from genome assembly GCF_009769535.1 of Thamnophis elegans. Taxonomy (NCBI): domain Eukaryota; kingdom Metazoa; phylum Chordata; class Lepidosauria; order Squamata; family Natricidae; genus Thamnophis; species Thamnophis elegans. The sequence continues at coordinate 95,652,734 of NC_045543.1, forward strand.
AGAGGGAGTGAGGGATTGGGCAAATGCAAGGGTGAAATGCTCTGAAAATTGCTATCGGTTTGCTTCACACACACAGGCACTAATAAGCTTTTTCTGAGTCTGCAGAGATAAGTAGAACAGCGAGGGGGAGGGGAACAACTGTACCATGCAATTTTGATTCTTAGAAAGCAAGATTTCCTGCTTTTTAGCAAATATAAATCTGATAGCTGATAGTTGCACAGCTGATCATCCGAACTCTTTTAAAACTTATTTTTAGCATTTTTTTTACTACCAGTTCATGCGAACTGGTAGTAAAAAAAAAATGCTTAAAAAAGTAAAAAAAAGTTCCAATGATCAGCTGTGCGACAATAAGCTGTGCCCCGCGATCATCAGAACTTTTTTTAAAAAAACTTTTTTTAGCATTTTTTTTACTACTGGTTCAGACTTACTGGTAGCATTTTTTACTACCAGTTCGGGAGAACCAGACCGAACCAGTAACATTTCACCCCTGGGCAAATGGTTTGAAAGCTATCAGGGAACACTGAAAGTGAGTATGATAACTGCAGCTGTGCAACAGCAGCACTAAAGCAGCAGCAGCCCAAGATTGCTAAAGAAGGCAGAACATTCCCTTTAGACTAATAGTTTCCGGCATCACATAAGCTAGTCCACTTGAGGTACTTTTGCTGAGAAAGCATTGCCCTATGATGCTGTGTTTCATCCAATTGAACATTACAAAGTGTCAAACAGACATGAGAGTTTTAGTAGTATATGGATTCAGTGATATTAGTATAAATCTACAGAAATGAATGATTTGCAAAGCACTTTTACATGGCTTTCTCCACTTAGCCGTTCATATTTTTTTAAAAAAGGGAACTGCTTATACTCATTCTACCCTGTAACTTGGAAGAATAGAATAGAATTTGTTGGCAATGGTGTTGCCTTTAATAGGAATAAGCCTGCCAAATATCAGTTGTACATGGTAGAAGAAATTATGCAGAAGAATGGACTTTATACTTAGGAGTTTCCAAAGAAAAAGATGGGCTAATCCCTCAATTTTTCTTAAATGCAATTATTATAAAATGATATTTACCATAAGGCTAGAACTACTGTAGCTTAAAAACATGCTAGACTTCAAAAGAATAGGTGTGGTATTTATTTATTTTTTCTTCAGAAGTGGAATCTTCAAACAGAGAAGGTAATGCAGGACCAATTTTAGAGAGATAGTGGAATATCCTAGCTCCTGTATCAAAACATTCATGTTTGAAATAGCTAAGTAGACTGATCTTTTCATTGAATCCATTAGAATAAAATCTGTAGGATTTATTTCAGATTTTGGAACAGGGAAGCTACTTTGACAAGCCAAACTTGCCAACCATCTCGGCTAACCTTCTTGATATTCCACAAAACTCAACAAGAGCTAAAACGTAATGTCCACAAGGGCTATCCCCAGTTGTGCTTCAATGTCATATTGAAGTTTGACATCCCAGAAAGGCAATTGAAAAATAAAGTTTATTTTTACATCATTTTTTTTTGAGTAAGACACTTCTTGGATTAATGTTCTCTTGGATTAATGTCCTGTAAAGCAGCTACTATCCCTGCTATTTTAAATCCATTCTGCTAACAAATGCAGCAGTTGCAGGTTTTTTAATGCCTTCCTCATTACAGTCTATGGACATTTCTTTTTCTGATTTGAATCCTGAAGGTCAGGAATAAGACCAGTTTGTCCTCAAATGACAACTTCAGAGCTCAAATCGAATCACGTTGATTTGCCCAAGCCTAATAAAGAAGTTTATTCTGTTCAACTGATACTAAGGATCACAGAAAATCTGATATAATTGAGGTGGAGGATGCAAATGTCTGCAATTTAGAGAAGCAGAGACCATTATCCAATCAGCATCCTATGACATACTCCTCTACATCTTATCCAAAACCTTTTTAACACTGCTGCTTCTGAAACAGCTAATAAGAAATGATAAACTCATATATACATTTGCAATATATATTTTTTGGTCATCTAAAAAAAAACCCTGCGGTTAGAGAACCATAGTAAATCTCTTCAACTGCCATTTTCAAAACATTTCTTTTTCTTTTCCTTCTGTCTTTTTTTCTTCTTGATGTTTTCCTTGGGGGAAAAATATCAACTTCAGAAAAAAAGACATGACCTGTTATTTATTTTTTCTCCGGGAACTTTCATATTCAGGTTTGATCTTCTTTGGGAGTTCCTCATATCAAAACTCCATGAAATTTAAAAATAAATAATATTGACTATGTTGCAAGATCTGTACTCTGAATGTGTTTGAGTTATGTTAGTTCTTTAAATGTTGGTTAGCATTAATTCTGAAGGGATACATTTTCCAAACCTTGCTATATAAAAGATGCATAGCCAGGCTACTGAGAATCACATTACCTGTAAAAACAAGAATGTCTCATGGCTTCCCATTTTTGCCTCCTGGTACTTATTTCAATAAACCAGGAGTGTGCAACTATGGCACATTTACAATATGTGTACTTCAACTCCCAGCCATGCTGTCTAAGGAATTCTGGAAGTTGAATTCCACAGCTTGCAAAGTTGTCATAGTTGCACACCCCTGGGACATATAAAGGTGGCTGTTGACATTTTCTTAATATTTCATTTTGAATCTTTGCTTCATGATTTTCTAGATAGAAATAAATAGCTGGAGTGTTTTTTTTTCTATTTAGAAGTGTGTAGAAACTAAATTACTGCCATAACTCTGACTTTAGAAATATGTCCAATAAAAAAAGCTGATGCATATGGAATAGCTGAATGTTTTTTCGTAAGCCAATAAAAAAGCTGAAAACAGTCAGCTTTGGGAAAGTAGTCGCAAAATTACTTGGCATTAAAAAAATCATCCATGCTTTTTCTTTCTTCAATATGCAGTAAATTAGTATTTAAATGAGTAGAAGGAAATTTATGAAATCATATCTTATAACCTAGATTCTAGACATACATTTTAAATGACATTTTTAGCAAGACTGATTAAATTCTAAAAAGAACTGATGTGCTACAACAGTTTTTTATACACCAATTTACTTCTCAGATCCAATTCCTGATTCTATCCCCATCATCCAACCAGTATTGTATATTAGGAATTCTGCCCCCGATGTAATTCTCAACCTCAAATTTGAAGGGAACTATGTTCCAAAATTACCATGTGGATGATTTTAAGACCATTGGTGTGATTTAATGATATGACTCAGTAAGAGTAAAATTAACACTAGCAATTTTGCACAAGGCTGATTGTTATTGACTTTATCTTCAAATTTGAGGATTGTTATTAATGACTTTCCAATACATTAAAGAGTTTTTCTTTCCAAAAGCATCTGTGTGACATTTAACAGAGTCATCCTTTTAATCTTTGCCTTTGTTAATGATACACTAGAACTATAGGTAATTCCAATTATTTTTCAGTGGGGATCCTTGTCAAGATTATGTAATTAATATATTTAACATGTTTATTAAAATTATCATGTAAAATTGCAAACAACAGAAATGGATTATCCATGCTCTTCTTATTGCTAAGAGATTAGTTCCTCAAATTGGAAAGACAAGTTTATGGCCCCAATTATCCGATGGATTGAAGATCTGATGTTATTTGCATCATATGAATGAGTCGACTATCATCATAGATTATGCAAGGACAGTTATAATGTCTAGAGTTATATTTTACTGAAATTGCTAATGAAAATATTTCACATATATACATATATACCTGAGGGGCCCTTATATTTACATAACTGACTTTGCTGCATTTTTTTTCTTTTTCTTTTGCTGTCATTTTATTTTTATTTCCTGTTCTGCTTGTTAAATAAAGCAGTCTCCCCTCAAAACCCCAAAAAGTCTAATCATTATACCTGTAGCATAAAATAACAATGGCTAGAGAAAAAAATAAAGAAATGATAATGAATGATGGGTGGTGACTTCCACAGGCAGGAACAATAGATGATGCAAGAGAAATGATAGATGATGAAAAGCATCACATCAAGGTGATACTATTGTCACTTCCTTTTGACATCTAGTTTGACATCGCATGACAATATAAAAGACATCACAATCATGTTTTCATCATTTTAATAAAAGTGATGGATCCTATAGATGCTTCTAACAATATACTACAGAGTAGAATCACTGGGAAAACATAAAAAGTATCGACCATCAGAACAAAAAATATACCATCTACTTTGGTTAGCATATTGTTCCGAAATATCCAAGAACAGAGAGTTGATTGAGCTGCTACGACCTAGGCAGCCTATGCATTTAAGAATAAATAAACTTTCTCTGAATTTTGCAGAGGGAGACATTATGTAAACAACTGCAAGAGCAAAATCTCCCTTTAGTGATAATAGCGTTTTTACTAAAAAAGCAAAGTACAAGAAATTTCTTCATAATGTCTTCTCTTGGGTTTTAAAAAAGGATGGGAAGCCAGGAAGACTGCAGAACATTAGAGACATGATTGACTAATAAAAGAAAGAACATTCTCAAACAATCCTTAGCCATTTAACTTGGGTTAAAATGTTGTTATCAAGTTGCCTAATACAAGTTTTACTTGCAAAGAGTCATTAAGTTGATTTGATGGTTTTACTGTATTACATTTTACGTATTACATTGGTAGGATGAATTGAGTTTTTAGTGTACATTTTCATCAGTCCTTATGTGCAGTAGAAAGGTAAAGTTTTCCCTGTCAGTCATGGTGCTCATCTCTGTTGCCTGAGAAAGCCAGTATTGTTCAAAGACAATTTCTGTGGTCATGTGGCCACCATAGCTATATGTCAAAGGCAGTGACGTGCAGTGAGGTTTATGGCTGGTGAGGTACTGATACAAATTTTTTTAGACTTGTGGACTTCAACTCCCAGAATTCCACAGCCAGGCATGCTCAGTTCCAATTTAAAGCGACAGCATTTGTTTTTCTCCTTTGCGAAATAGGTTTCCTTCTTTTTCTTTTTCTTCTTCGTTCCCCTCCTCCCTCCCTCCCTCCCTCCCTCCCTCCCTCCCTCCCTCCCTCCCTCCCTTACACACACACACACACACACACACGTTGGATTGGAGGGAGTCAGGGAGACCACAGGAGGAGGCAGGAAGCCAGTTAAAGAGCACACACATACTGGAGCACACACACTTTCCTCCAGTCCTGGAAGGATCCAGCCCAGCTTCACTGATTACAGGTTTGAAAAGACAACGTGGCTCTGCCTACAATCAAACTACACTTGGGGAGGGAGAGCACTTCCCTCCAGCCTTTGCCCAAAGCCCCGCACCAGGAGGATGAAGTTTGAATTCCTCCCCCAACCTTCCGACCCACATGCACCTTTTCCATCTGTTTCAGAGAGGATTTCAACTCTGCTCTTGCCCGGCATCATGAAAAGAAAAAAAATGTAAAAGGAAAAAGGAAAGAGCTGAGGTCAGGCTGAGCTAGTTGCTGCCTCACCGTGGATGACTTTGCTTAACAGTTTAAAAAATCTTCTTTAAAAGCATCCTCAGGAGGAGGCAGGAGAACGACATGCCTCATCTACATCAGGAATTTTTAAGCTTTTAATCCTTACTTAACTCTGCTCGAGTGATCATAAAACACCTAAAGTCAGACTAGATGAGGAACATCGTTCTCCTGCCTCCTCATGTAGAGGGCGCTTTTTAGAGGCTTTTTAAAACAGTTAAGCACTAAGCAGAGTCATCCACGGTGAGGCAACAGCTAGTTTAGCCTGACCTCAGCTCTTGCCTTTTTCCTTTTACATTTTTTTTTTTCATGATGACAGTGGTGAGGCTCTGCCTCCCCTGCCTCCCCTGAGTGCACGTCACTGGTCAAAGGCACATGCAATGCTGTTACCTTCACATCAAAATGATACCTATTAATCTACTCTCATTTGCATGCTTTCAAACTCCTAGGTGGGCAGAAGCTGGGGCAAGAACAGAAGCTCACCCCCTTGTGTGGAGCTTGGGTCTCAAACCTAGGATGTCAACTCTCCAGCTGACAAGCTCAGCATCTTTAACTGCTAAGCCTTCATATCCCCACACCTTGTTTCATACAGTGGCATAAAAATAATAGAAACGAGTAAAAGCAGTCCATGTTCTACTTGTGGGAATTTATATCCAAAAAGCCTGTGCCATTTTGACATACTTTCTAAAATAAACATTTTTCTATTTGGTTGAAAGAGGAAAAAAATGCATGAAACTGTCTACATCAGACATTAACAGAGGCTATGTGCAGCTTCCTTAATTATTACACATCATATATTTGCATTTTTCTATCTACTGTAGTATGGGGCCAATCACTGAGATATATTACTTTAATTCTCAAAAAAAGCATGTGCATGCAGGTAAGTACAATATAATGAAGCAGTGAGAAATTTGTGCACGAATTCCAATATATGATATTTCCCAAATTTCAAAGGAATATCAGAGAAAGGGAATTGGATACTCATGTTCACTGTGGAAAGGTTATAACAATATTTGGTTTTGCCCTGTTCCCTTACAGAGATCAATTGATCCTCCATTGAAGATTTTTGGTATTCTAGTTATGTGAAAGGATATATTCCCATGGGTTAATTTCCCTCTTATTTCTGCCACAACAATTCAATCCCAGCAGCTTTCCTTCAATCCCACCAAAAGAACTGTTATGGATGCATATGAACTAAAGGCCCTATGGTAAATGCAGGCACATTATAATTTGGAGGATTTTTAAAGCCTTTTAAAAATCTTTGCTAGTAATGATAAGCCAAAAATAGTATGAATGGAAAGTAAAAATAATCCATGAATGATCTGACTCGCATAATGCTGTCAGAAACTGTTCACATGGCAAGAGATGAGATGCAATTCAGAAAAAAAAAGTGCTCTGGCAATCACAAAAATCCAGTTGCTTTTCCCAAAGCTTCTCTTGTCATACATTTGACTAAACTGAGGATTGAATTTTTTTAAACAAAACAAAAAATAGAATCCATGGTTGCATATAACAGAATGTTTTGGTGAGTTGCTTTTGAGCTTGCTGCCAAACTCTCTCAATATGTGAAAAGGGAGGCAGTAGAAATAAGCTCTGGCAGCTTTCACGTCTCTTATAAAAACTTGGAAATCTGTAACAAATGAAAGCACACAAGACAGCTTTTACCATTTGCATTGCTCCCAGACTTCTTCTGACTTGATAGCAACGGGATGCCAATGCCTTTAAAAGCCACAAAACTAGATTAAAAACATGCTAAACGTGAGAACATCAAAAAGAATTATCTTAATTTTAGAAAACACACAAAAATGAGAGTTCCAACGAGGACAAATTTTAAAAACAAGCACATCAAAAAAGGAAAAAGGGGGTAGTAAAAGACGACGTGAAAGAGTTAGGAAAAGAAATTTATGCAAATGAACTTAAATTCATCTAACAGCGGAAACATTCACAAAGCGGAACTATTCCAGCTTCTGCATAGCATTGAAGAACAAGAGCAGGGAATTGTAATCAAGGCAAATTAATTATGGGATGCTTTTTTCCCTGGATAAAAAATTTGGAGTTGAAAACTGAGCAGCAACACTCAATGGTTATTTGCCACAAGGTGTTAACAATTAAAATAGGATCAAATAGTAATAGCTCAAGCATTTTTGTACTTTTTCAAAAGTATAATAATTTCATTTTGTTTCAAAACAAAGGTAATGTCAAAAATATATTCAATCTCATTATAGTTCAGTCTTTTAAGATTTTGAATCCCCCAATATCCAATATATCTGGATATATTAAAAAGGATATTTTAGAGTTTATTTTGAATCAAAATTAAAAGTTCAAAGTCAAAGTCAGAGCCGAGGTGGCGCAGTGGTTAGGGTGCAGTACTGCAGGCCACTTCAGCTGACTGTTATCTGCAGTTCAGCGGTTCTAATCTCACCGGCTCAAGGTTGACTCAGCCTTCCATCCTTCCAAGATGGGTGAAATGAGGACCCAGACTGTGGGGGCGATATGCTGACTCTGTAAACCGCTTAGAGAGGGCTGAAAGCCCTATGAAGCGATATATAAGTCTAACTGCTATTGCTATTGCTATATTCAGATTATTCATTTTTTACAACTACATTACATAATAATCTATTCTATAATGTGTTTTCTTATTCCATTTTAAATATGTAATTCTGAGGAAAATATTCCATTTTTTTTCTTATTTAGAGTAATTTATAAGACAAATATTTCATCACTCCAGCCAATAAAGCCTGACATATTTTGTAAGGTAGGTCACCTAATTTTGCCTATGCTGTCAATGGCCTTTCTTTTTGGAAGGTGGGAATAGAGATAAGGTTGTTTATACATATATTAGCTGACAGTTTGGGTTCAAAGACTCACAATGAAATAAACATATTACATAATAATAAACTCATAATATTTTGAATACAAATAGTAGCTGGGAAAAAGAAAAGATTTGAAGCCATAGTACAGAACTAAACAGTCAACCATGCAGAAGAAATGTGACCATGAGGAAAACATGAATTAAGCTTGGAAAGCTTAGAAAGAACCTTAAACTCTCTAATAGTGAGGGAAGACGGAATGCTGCTAGGCTTTTAAGTTTCTATTGCTATAGCTTATATTAATAAAGTAGAATTCCAATATTTCTGGTGAAGTCTGTCTTGACCTAGTTTGAAGGGCTGTCAATAATAAAGGAAGAAAAATATTTTATTAAAGTGATTTAAAATGTGTGGTAAAGTTAAAAATGTTTGATACTCATCTAAAGTTTAGAGGGAAATTACCCAGGTCTCAAGGCAAAGTGGATTCTAGATCATTGTTACTGTAACAATGAAGACTCTTATTGCGCTAGCATCTAAATTCCTGAAGATTTTCCCTACTTCTTTTAATTTACCATAGGATACACCCTACTATTCTGAAGGTTCAAGATACTCAAGTGGTGGAGGGAAAAAATGGCAAAATAGAATGAGGTATATTCTGTCTCTATAAAATCGAAATAAACGTATTCCATAGTTAGCTGAAATTTCCAGGCCCTTTAAATTGAATATATTGTGTGAGGAACAATGTATTATTTAAAAATGGGGGCAAATGGTATTCTTTGCCTAATTTTTGTCTACTATTTTTAAAAATATTTTCAGTTCTTAGCAGACTACCCTGATGATGATGAAATTCATTTCTTGGAAATTAAATGTTGCCCAACACTACTCTAATATAGCATCATATTGCAAAAACATGTAAAGATGCTACACATATCTTTAAAGGTCACTCTTCATGATGGAGTTCATGGATGTATTGAAGAAGAACATTGATACACCTGTGGATTGAGACATCAACTGTAGTTTGATTCAAAATGTAAATACGAATAAAATATATTTTTAAGTTGTTACACTATAAAATGTTTTGTTCATTGTAGGGAAGGCTGTCTTATACTTCAATGTTTATATGCCTGTGGGTGGGGAGGGGTGCAGACAGAATAGAAAGAGAAAAATTATGATGAGTTTATTGATCCAATAGAATGTGATAGGATGAAACACAAGACCGTGAAATTAATATGTAAGCCTCAGCATTATAGAGTGATATGTTGCACTATCACCCTTGCATGAACATGAACGAATCTAGGTCAAAGCTATTGTATTCAAGAATTTTAAAATTGAAATATTTTTATTAAGAAAAATGCTGTGAATGTATAAGGACAATAAATAGGAAAATGCTGTGAAAATAAATAATGCTATTTATTGTTAAAGATTATCAGCAATAAAATAAAACCAGTAAATATGGTGACTATATTGTAGAATTAAATGAATAGAATGCACATAAATTGTGAAAGATTGTAAGGCTGTACTTGTTACAGTAGTTAATAATTTGAGGGAGGGATGTGCATTGGTGACTTTTGTTTATTTATTTTTTTGATCCAGCTGATGCTTGTTACCATTTACCTACTTATTCATAACAAAAGGCTTACTGAACCAGAAACAATAATATAAAATGATATAAGTCACCCGAAACAAGAAGCACAAAAAAACAGAGAGTTGGTGATTTGTGGAAACTTTGTTAATTTCCACTTTTCAAAAATCTAATCCCAGAAATCCTGATAAAAACTCCAGGGTGATCAGTATATACTTTTTTCTCAGTTGAAAATAAGCATCTCCAGTTACAGCTCCAGTTGCTTGCTGGATAATAGAGTGTTTCTTTTCTACAAAGTTGACTGACTGGTTCATTATTCCCTAGGCAAATGATGAGAGATAGTGACCAAAGATGATGTTCAAACAGTCCTTGAAACTATTAGTCAAAACAACAGAAGTATCTAGCACTTTCACTGTGAACTACTTTCTTCAGTATGAAGAACACATGGTGCTCATTCTATCTTTTAGTCAAGTCCTCATTCAAAGTGATGGTGATCATCAAATCTCAATCAGTCTAAGGTTTTGATTTATCTCTGTGTGCATCTGTTCAAAGTCAGATAAGGATTAGAAACATCTAATTAATTAGAAAAATTAAAGTCAGATAGGGGGACTTTACTTGGCATTCTACTACTGGGAGTAACCTATCTGAAATATGAGAAAAAGCTTTCTTTGTTTTGTCATCTTGTTATGAAATCTTCCATATCCATAGGCTCTACTTGAGCCAATGATAGCTTCATTTAGAGCAGGGCTGTCCAACCATGGCAACTTTATGACCTGTGGATTTCAACTCCCAGAATTCCCCAGCCAGCCATGGAATTCTGGAAATTGAAGTCCACAAGTCATAAAGTTGTCAAGTTGTAAAATGAAAATTGTATTGTTTATTAATCAGTTGTGTCCCAGATTTTGATCAACAGAGGTAGAATAAGTTCAGAGTATAAACAAAGATCCTAAAGTAACTCTTTCCTGAAATTATTGGAGAAAAAAGCACAATCATAATCTTCCTTTGGAACATTAATTTCCCCCCATTTTTTAATATCTAAGACTATAGTAGAGAAAGTGATATATAGAAGTTATACTGGTAGTCTTTGGTTCATGATTGGTTGTATTTATAACAGCCATGGAACAGTTGCTTTGTGGCCATAAAGCACATACCCAAATAACAAAAGGGTTGAATTGATCCTCTTATGGTCATATGACCACATGTCATGCATTTGTCAACTGGTCACCTTTATCACTGGTCATGGTATTCCATGATCTTGTGACCACAATTTATGACTTTTTGGTTGGAAGCCAACAAAAAAAAAAACCCACTGTTCAAATGAAAGGATTCACTTAATTACCATTGTGTTCACTTAACAGCTGCAGTGAAAAATATAAAAAAAAACATATCCAGTGACATGGGCACCTCGATTTACAAATGTAATGAGTTATGATCAGATTTCCAGTCCTAACTGTTGTCATAAATAAAGGACTACCAATATCCCTATACTGCACAAGTAATATTGATTAAGACTTCCCTTATTTCTGTACTCTGTACTGTCTCGCTAGTCCCCTACTAATCTAGTTATTAGGAAACTATGTATATAGGAATTGCAGATAAAAGAAAGAATCTGTTTCACTGAGTGGTGTTATTCTATCAGCAAGCAGACAACCAATTTTTTTGCCTAATAAGAGGCTGAGTAATATTTGAATATTTCAATATAATATTTCATATTTATTTACAACATTTTATTTGTAACAATTAGGAAATCTAATTAATTATATTAATCAAGAAGAAAAATACTTAGCTCCAGTCATCCCTATTCTATTTCGAATTAAGGGATTAAAAAGGGAGACTTTTTATATCAGACGAACAAAGATTTTAAAGATAATATGGCAACTGAAGATAAAATAAATGAACTAAGGATGACAAGCAGTTAACTGAATATTTATTTTTTAATCATTTAAATTTCTGTTGAAGAACTTGTAAAAGAACAGGTTTACATAGAAAAGAGAAACAATGAAAGGAAGAAGCACATGGGTGTATTAAGAAATGAAATAAAAACTAGTTAAGATCTAGACCACTGTTGGCAAACCTTTTCGGCACCTAGTGCTGAAACGGGAGCATGTGTGTCCATGCGGGGCAGTGCTGGAAACCAGAAGAGCAGCTCCCTAGTGCACACACGTGGGAGTGCCAGAAACTGATGATCAGTACCCCAGCGCATGCTGGTCACCTGGTCTTCTGGTTTCTGGCAGGTATGCATGCACGGAGACTAGCTGGCTGGCACACATTTGCGTGCCAGAAACTGGAAGCTTGGCTTCTCGGTGCACACGTGTGCACCATGGAGGTGCTCTTCCAGTTTCTGGTGCTCCCACACACATGAAGACTAGCTGGCCAGGAAGACCCAGAAGAGCAACGGTGATGGCTAGCATGTCCAGAGAGATGGCTCTGTGTGTCACTTCTGGCACATGTGTCATAGGTTTTCCATCTCTGATCTAGACAAATTCTATTGTGAAAAATGTGGATTTTTAGAATCCTGGCTGAATAGGTTTTGCAGTAGAAAGTGTTAAAGCACTGCTACTGAAGGAACAAATAATGTAGTATTGGAATCAATATTATTAAGACAATTGAATAATCAAACTTGACAAGCTAAACACAAGAACAATCCTTTGCTGAAAATCAAGTTTAGGTTTATCTCTCCAGTATCGTAGCATAATTTTGTCCATCTCCAATTTTTTTATGGAGTCCAAATCTGGGGAATAGATGAAACTTTTAAATGCAACAATCCAAATACGTTATCATTCAATCTAGTTCATAAGTAAAAAAAAGGTTAAACTATAAGATAGTGTCAGATCACCAGGAAGATTTTATGACAAAATCAGAAAAAACTGGGAGGATAGCGGAATAGCCAGTGTGAAGATGCTAGAAACAATTATTACTATCTGTGTTATAATACACATCTATATTAAGTACTTCCTAATTTAGATAGCAATATAGCAATAATAAATCTAAAATAATATGAAAAATGACAAATCCAAGATATGTCACAACTTTGTGAAGAGCAAAGCAATTAAATCAACCCTTCTTAAACATTCCCTGAGGCTGTAATAAGTACAAATCTAAATTTGCTCTTGTATTAAGTTCAGGAGAGACTAATTTCACATTCTTTAATTAAAACTTCTGACAGTTTACAAGAATAGAATCCCAAAGTTTCTTATTGCAAAGGTCACATGCATCATGAATATAATTCAATTCCTTATTAAAAAAAAACAAATTTGTGTGTAAATTAGTGAATCCCATTGATTCCTCCTAAACCTTTAATGTATGCAGAACTTCTGAAGCAGCGTCAACATCAATGCCAAATGGTCCAATAATCAAAAGAATAAAATAATGAAAAAACAAATATAATTCTATTAATAATCATATTTCATCAAAATATTAATTAGACAGTCAAGACCCACTCTTTGAAACCACCGTGAAATGTTCTCATATCCAAATAAATCATAGATACCAGATTCACTTTATATTCGAATGATTAACATCAATAAGAGAACTGAACATTATCAAAATTTTGTCAGCTTTGTAATCCAACATATAATATAACCCAACAAACAAATATTGCTCTTTACATCTTTCCATACCTCTTAATTGTGGAAAAAGTTGTAGAACTGGGAAGAAATGATTGATCCAATTATGGAGGAATTTCAGAAAAGATTGCACAGTCTTCAAAAAGAAAAATGTGTAGGAAAGAAACTCAAAATAATCCTGTTTTGATTTTGTTTGGAATAAAATGCAAAAGACCAAAATACTTTCTGTCTATTATTCTACCTTACAACAATAAAAATATTCCTGAAACCTTTATTGGAAGGTTGAATAGGAAAGTTTATAAAGTCTTAAGTATATTTATCCAATAAACTAAAATACAAGAATTAAATATATTTTACATTAATATACTTAATACACTTGAAAACCATTGGGATGAGAAGTTTTACAATTTCATAAATTTTAACTGTAATCACAATATCTTGAATAAAATATTGTGGCATCAATTCAGTAATCTCATCGTATGAATCCATTTGACTACACGAAAGTAGGTGCCACTGCAGTCAATGAATGCCCATTCTTTTCAGTGTGGTCAGAGAATAGCTGCTTAAAGTATTGCAAAAAGAATCAAGTCTGCGGCTTAACTGAGAACACTCCCCACAATTTGCAAATATGCAAGAATTATTTGCAAACAGTGTTTAAATTATAGTTTTCATAGCTTGAAGGGGGGAAATGAATTTTTCTTTTCCTGTTCTGAAATAAGTTGTGATTTTGGCACAAACTTAAAATATAAAATACTTAATATTTAAACATCTTAGCTTTTTTTATCCTAATCCATGGAAAATGGCATATCTTTAAATTTGAGGGACCAACCTCCCCATCCCGGCTGAAGGGTTACTTTTATTTAACAGAACTGAACTTCAGAAAACCTATAGTTTGGCTGGAAGAGATGTTAAGCCACACAAAACCACAATCACTGCCTGCTTTGAAATTTGTGAATAAAATATAGCATTTCACTCTAGATGAGTGGGTGGGCCAAGAAGCTAGCCTAGTCCATGGAAAGGAAACACATGTTATTAGTATCTACAGATCACCACAATGTCATCAACCATACATTTGATATTTCCATCCCTTCTAACAGGCTGGCAACTACACAGTTGTTATGGGAGAAGGAAATAGCAGACTTCTTAATCTTGATGTGGTTAGAATTTTTGTCTGATGCCAAATCTGGAGCACTGCCACTGCTCCCTTGGCATCAAAAGAAAATAGTCAGAAAATAAGTATGGTTGGAAATCTGTCAATGCATGCAAAGCTTAAATATAATCTCCATTCTCTTAATTTTTTAAATATTTTAACTGTTGCAAAATAAAAGTGATTACTAAAATAATGAGTTTTTTTTCATACTCAGATAAATTATGGCCTAGCTGTAGGGTTTGTGGTTTTCTCTGTATCTATTTCCTGCATGGAAATCCTTAAAGCCTTCCTGTATCCCACATTTTATACACATAAAAGCACAGCTAGAAACTTTAGCTTGGCACCACTTTGTTGAACTAATATAAGCTTTACAAATGAAATACCTCAGAGGAATGTCAAACAATTCTCATTTGAAAGCAAGAAAAGAAAAGTATCACAATCAATTCTTGTTAACGTGAAGATGAACAAAGATTAAATTTCCAAGAACAGCTGAATTCCCTCATTGTGTCTACATTGGTGACAAAATCTGACGTGGATGCTTTCTTGGGGTTAAGAATCTGCGGTATTACTATTATGCAATGCTGTCCAGCCCAAGCAGATAGAATTATAAGGATTGATTTAGATATGATCATAAATTAGATCCAGATTAAGTTAATTGTAATTATCTCTCATTGAAATAAATGAGCCTTTTTTAAAATTAGAACCAATTTCTCATAGATTTAGAGCAGCGGTCACCAACCAGTAGACCCCTGGTGGTCTGTGAGAAAATTTTGGTGGTCTGCAGAATAATTATTTGCATTTTTTATATTGCATTAAATACTTAAAAAAAAAATCGTAGTAGTCCGTGGGATTTAAAAATTTGAATTTAATGGTCCCTGAGATCCAAAAAGTTGGCGACCCCAGATTTAGAGCATATCTCAATTCTATTTTGTTTTAAGAAGACATAAATGTAAAGATTTAATATATGCCATCTATCAGGAGGGTTCTTCTTTTCTTTTTTACTTCTTAGTCTAATTGAAGGTCTCCTATCCAATTCTGCTCACACTAAAGTAGGATATGCATGATAAAGAGCAAATGACTTGTGTTCACTGCTAAGAACCAGGGGCATCAAACTTGATGCCTGGATAGCCACTGTTTCCTAAATAAATTGGAAACCTGGTGCAAATTAGCTTTCTTAGTGGATAGGTACAAAGCCATTGTAAAACTTCTTCTGATTTAAGAGGGCACATCTGGACTTGTTTTCCCTTGACAAATCTCAGAGATTGCAAAAAGCAAGGGACACACTGTTTGTTATTCTTATGCTGTTTTCCTGCTGGAAAATGTAACTCCGGCATGATGATTTTGCTTGAGTGTTACTAGCTTATTTGGTTGAATTTTACACTCTAATTGTTGCTCTGTAGCACCCAAGGGAACAAATCTCCCTGTCTTAGAAGGTCAAAGAGACACCAGAGTATATAAATGGCAGTGAGCAAATATCAGGAAGTTTGAAGCAGATTTTGTTGTGAATGAACATTCAAAGTTTTACTTATCTATAAAACTGCTTTAGAAAAAAATGAGAAGAGGAGGAAGATGCTGGTATTGTAGATTTATATTATATTCTGGGTATAGGTAGGAAAGAACAAAACAATGTAGTAGCATCGTTTCAGGATAACAGCCAAAAGCATAGCTGCATATTAAAATATTTCTTGGAATTTTATCAGGCAGTATATTTTGGTTTTTAAAGATCCTGGAGCTAATAATTGTATACTAGATGTTTCTAATCCTTTTTTAAAATTTGCTAAACTGACTGTGAAAGATCAATTCTTTGATGTTAATAAACATACTTACATTATTATGTCTAACCATGGTAGGATAAAATAAGGGACAGTCAAACCAGGGATTAAAGCAATATTTTGAACAGAGTTCCCTTTTATCTGGCAGATCCAACTTATCTAGCACAATTATTATGGATATGCTATAGGCCATTACATGAAAAGAGAGCCAGTTTGGTGCAATAGTTAAGACATTGGTCTAGAAACCAGAAGATCATGAGTTGTAGTCTTTAGAAGTCTCTGGTGCTTTCTGAGCTTGACAATTTTCTTGCAGATGTTTCATTACTCAAACTAGGTAACATCATCAGTGCTGGGCTTTAATCATTAATTACATGATCACATATTGAACTAAATAATCACAGCAGCAGAAGATAGGGATAAATAGACATACATACAGAGAGATGCCAAATCTTTGTCTCTCTTTCTCTCTAGTGTGTGTGTGTGTGTGTGTGTGTGTGTGTGTGTAGATAGAGAGAGAAAGAGAAAATGTATGTTTGTGTGTATACTACACACACACATACACACACACAGACACCATATACTTATACTTATATATGGACAAACACACAAACACACATTTAAAATATATTATTTTCATTTATAAATGTCAACAACTATTTTGATGCCTACAAAATCAGGAGAATAAACTACCCCTTTAAATAGACTTCCTTCCATGAAACTTATGATTTGATTTATTAATTAACTTTTGGTTTGATTTCCCTATAATATTTGCAGATCCTGTTCATATGGCTTAACAGCAACCTCCTCTTCCTTAAAGAACAATCTACCTATACTTTATTTAGAAAAGTAAAAACTTATTCTTTTTTCTACTTTTGAACCCATAACATTCTGCTTTTTACACTGGCATTTGCTCCTATATTCTCTTCTCTTTCACAAGAAAGGTACAACTGTTGCTTATAACAATCTTCTGTGATTCCAAGCAATGAATAGTCAATGAGAGGACAGTTAGATTGGGAAAGGAACCACAGTGTCTGTTCCCATGCTATCCAACTTAGAACAGGGAGCATGATATATTATCAATAACATTACTGTCCAAGATGGATGATGAGATCATTGACCATTTTCTACATGGGCCACTGATATCTCAGATCTACCATAGCACCCGGAAATGTGCTGATATACATGGCTGATTTACCAAAAAAAAAAAAAAAAAAAAAAAAAAAAAACCACACATCATGGCATAGGTCTAAACTATACCAGATGGAGGTTCTAGACAGTATTAGTGCTGATACTCTCATTCAATAAAATACAAAATAAGCAATACAGAAAGGATAAATAACAAAACTAGGTATTCCAATATACCATTTATTTCTTAGGGTAATGAAGAATTTATAAGTTTAAAATAATCTAGGACTATATTAATATACTCATAATACTTCAATAATTTTTAAAAGAAAGGATGAAGGAAAGAAGGAAAGACAAAAAGAGAATGGAGAGCAATGGAAAAAGAATGTGTGGTCTAATCTTGTGGAACAGAGCTGATAAATATATACAATGTGCTGGCCTAGGATCAATAAAATGTTTAATTTGTTACATGCAGGGAAGTGAAGATGCAAATTTAATTGTAATATGAAAGATTGAAGCATCAAAAATATAATGTGGGATTGTCTAGATCAGGGCTGTCAAACTCCCGGCCCGCTGGCCATATGCGTCTTGCGCTGGCTAGGCCCACACCCAGTTTAGCAAAGGAAAAAAAGTCCCAATATGTCACATGATGTTGCCATGATGATGAGTTTGATAGACCCCTGGTTTAGATAGTTGTCAGTATATATGAAAGTAGGAATTCATAGATTGGATAGTGGTGTGTTATGATCCAGTGAATTGTAGAAACTGAAGAACTAGGAATTATTTTTGGGGAAAACAATTATAACAATCTGAATTAATTCTGTTGGTAGGGTGAAATCTTCGGGCATTTGACAGGATTAGTAGATATGAGACAGAAAGATAGAAAACTAGAAAGTACAGGAAAATACAGAAAAATGATCCATTTGAAGATCCAAGAATGAATGAAAACGGTGATTGAAAATAGCTGCTTAGGAAAAATGTCTGTTTAAGAAAAAGAGAAAAATGTTAAAGCAATTAGACTGAAAATAAAACACGTGCAGGAAGGAAAAGTATAAGTTCTGAATGAAAATTTATTATAAGATGTAGCTTAATATACAGTACATGTGAGAAAATATGAAATGTTTATGATATTGTTAAAAAAGGTTCAGTTTGGTGACATGTTAAGATTCTGTAAGTACTAAAATAAGAAGAATTATAACAAGAATTATAGTCATGTATGGTCGTATGCATGTATAGACATAATGGCTGCTCATATGCACAAGCTTCTGCCCAATTCTGTCTCTGTTATGGAAATGAGAATTGGATATTTGAGTATGTCAGGAAAAATGTAAAAGTTGAATACAATGGCAATGGGTTACATAATGGGTTAAGTAATTTATAATTAATGGCTTATTAGAGCTTAAACGATAAGAGTTAGGGTCAACAATGGATGTGAACTGAATGAATAATGACTGAATACAAAATGAGAGGCCAATATGAAATAATATATACGGATTAAAACAGCAGAGAAATAAGACATTTTTCTCCAGTGCATTTTAGGGTGATAATAACCTTAGTCACATACCACTCTGACATTGAATCTGTATTATAGTGCTTAACAACTAGGAAATGAACTTGAAAGAAACAAAAATTAATTAAGCATGAACATAAATTTATTACTTTAAAGTCTTATCTACAATCTTTTGAAAGCTATTCTAAATTTTGTAATGTGTCTATGAAAATAGAATAGAATTAAATATGGGTTTCAGATTTTCTATATATTATCCAATATATTATTGTCTGGTTGTACAATGCTGTAATAAGATATATATTTTCAATGGCATTTTTTTCACATAGTTTCCAAAATCTTCCATTTTGGAACAATTAAAATGCAGTCATGATAATTTTGTATGGTTACAAATCTATTTCAAAACTGAATGAATGAAAAATTAATAATTTATTTGGTTTACCAGTCATCATTATTTAGTAATGGTAGTAATATAGATATCCTATATAGCAAGAATTAACAGGTCTAGTTTAGATTCATCAAAATGATTGGATGTGACATAGTTCCTCCCTTATCTAGTTCTTTATTCAACAATGAATTGTGACATTTCAACCTTAAGAAAAGCTAGAAAGATTGGGCTGCCTTCTCTTTAATCTTTATCACTTGTGCCTGATTAAACCAGCCAAGTTGGTTTCATACTCAGAATAATAGTTAGTAGAGTTGAAAGGGATATTGGAGGTCTTCTAGTCCAATTTCCTGCTCAAGCAGGAAACTCTACACTATTTCAGACAAATAGTTGTCCAACTCAACAGAGATGATCAATGTCTTCTGTTATGTGGGATATGCTTGATCCTACATAAAATAGCACTAATGAGACTTTTATTAAACAAACCCTTTGATGACCCAGAATACCTATTATTTATAGGACAGTGTCTAATGTTTCATTTCTGGAAAATGGGATTAAGAAAGGGTTAACCTCAGAATAATATTGATTTTTCTGAAATAATTTTGATCATTTTTTTTTCATTGTGACAAAATACTACAAAACATCTTCGGCAACCTTGGTGAATTTCCTGTGCCACAAACAAGAAGGAGAAGTTTTGGCCCTAATACTTATCCTCAATCTTTCAGCAGCTTTTCATATCAT
The DNA here is from genome assembly GCF_009769535.1 of Thamnophis elegans. Taxonomy (NCBI): domain Eukaryota; kingdom Metazoa; phylum Chordata; class Lepidosauria; order Squamata; family Natricidae; genus Thamnophis; species Thamnophis elegans. The sequence goes on from NC_045543.1 coordinate 95,672,795, forward strand.
ATCATACAGTTCTTTTGGACTAGCTCTTATGATTGAGGTTGAATTGTTGCTTTAGAGTAATCAGTTATTTGTCTGATCTTTGTCTGGAAGATTGTGCTGAGTATCTGCCATTGGATACCTAAGTCAGTGATCTCCATGATTGTCCATCCTGTTGTGTTTGTTTCCCAAACTGTTCAGCATCCATATGAAAGCATTGTGGTGGAGGTAGACCTATCATTTGAGGTTTTGAAGTGAGATGTCATCAGTACATTGATGGCATAAACATTGCTCTCTATCTTCTAATTCCAAGGAAATCACTGGCATCCTTAAAAGTGTGCTAAATGTTATAATAGGCCATATAAGGAATTGAAACTACATCTAGACCAAATTTAGGTACAGTTATTAAATTGGAAACTAGTTTTGAGGTTTATTTTGTATTGACAGGATACATTTAATGATGCATTTTTACATTTTGGCTTAACAATTTCAATTCCAATTATAAGAGGTGGCCTGAAATGGGTCCCAAAAGTTGCAGTTGATAAAAAACCATACAGCTAGGCAGCTACTTGTTGCAAAATGATACCTATGTTGAAAAATCTGCCCTGAGAGTTAATAGCTAATAGATAAAATTTAAATTATTTATTGACATTTTAAACCCTGGATGGCTATGGCCTAATTCCTGTTTTACATTCCTGTCCAGTAGTGGTTTAAAAATAAAAACTGAAAGAAACATTTTGAAAATCAATATTTAAGAGTGAGGGAGGGGCTGTACTGTCTCCTACTTATTAGAAAATCTATGAAAATGCCACATTTTTTGGCCAGATTTTTAACTATAACTTATTTTATTCCCGTTTTAATATTTATCTATCTATGTTGATAGTTGGGACTTTTTTAGATTTTGCTAGCCACCTATTGTCTTACTAGTATAAACAAGAGGATATAAATAGAAGAAATAAATCTGGAGAGAATTTTTTATTTTCTTAAAATTATTTTAAAGGTTGATATTTTCTTCATTCAAGAGTGAAGGTAAATTCCCAAAAGTAGATTGTGATGGCATTTCAAACTTGTTTGCAACCCGGAAGTCGTAAAGATGGTCTCAGTCAGGTTCACTTGACTATTTCTGTCAAGCAAACCTGTCAACCCTGAAGTGAATCTCACTGAAGCCATTTTTATGGCTTCAGGGCACAGGTGGCATTCAGCCAGTTTGGACAAGGTTGGGCAAAATCGTAGCGGAAATTTTGAGTAGTTCAGAGAACTGAAAAATACCACTTCTAGTTGGCCCTGCCCTTCCACCCCCATCGTTCCCTGTCCTATATTCCTTTGTTTTTTAGCTCAGCTGATTCATGTGGCAGAATGGATTTCCGGGCCTCAGCTGAGCTAAAGAACAGCTGAGCTCACCAGTGCTGGCACTGAGAGCAGTCTTTGAGTGCTGCGCACATGTGAAGTGCACTCTTGTAGGAAAAGATTTGGAATCCCACCACTGTTTCAAGGTTGCCACTTGTCATTTCCAAAGATTTCTAATACTTTTAAGATAGTTAATTACTGTATTTTTTGGAGTATAAGACACACCTTTTTCCCTCAAAAAAGAGGCTGAAAATCTGAGTGTGTCTTATACACTGATTACAGCATTTTTTGCCTCCTGAAACCACACCCCTTCTCCAAAATGGCCATGCATAGCTTGTAGGAGGCTTTCAGAGAGTTCCTGGGGGCTGGGGAGGGCAGAAAGTAGCAACAAAAGGACCATTGTTGGCTCAATTTCCCGCCCCCAGCCCCCAGGAGCACACTATAAGTGTCCTAATGCCCCCTTTTTGACAAAAATGGGCCTGTTTTGGTAAAAAAACGGTACAATTTTTGCTTGTACAATCCCCTAGGAACACTCTACAAGCTTTCTAAGAGCTATTCATGCCCTTTTTTTGAAAAAGAAATGGGCCAATTTTTGTGAAAAATGGGCCGTTTTTGGGAGGTTTGCAGAGTGCAAAAACTTTTTTTAATTTGCCTCTTCAAAACCTCCAGTTTTGAACAAAAATATGGTAGGTAATTTTAAAAAGTGATTAGCAATAGCAATAGCAGTTAGACTTATATACAGCTTCATAGGGCTTTCAGCCCTCTCTAAGCGGTTTACAGAGTCAGCATATTGCCCCCACAGTCTGGGTCCTCATTTCAACCTCGGAAGGATGGAAGGCTGAGTCAACCTTGAGCGGTGAGATTTGAATCACTGAACTGCAGATAACAGTCAGCTGAAGTGGCCTGCAGTACTGCACCCTAACCACTGCGCCACCTCGGCTCTTTTTCGGCATGATTGAAATGTGAGTTAGCAAATCCACTGTCCTTTAAAAGAATTCACTGTGGTTGAGAGCATGATGGTTGATCCCTTAACCTCCTGGCACTCAAACTTCAGAGACTGCTATTCTGTGATCTCCTAATGAGGAGCAGCTATCCAGAGTATATGTGGGTAATTCTCCATCCTCTGGTTGTCTGGAGAATTTCCGAAGAACCAGTCTACTTGCTGATTCTCCCATCTTTGCTGTGCTCTTTGCCTTCCCTCTTTTGGAGATGTGTTTAGTTCACCATATATTCCCTAGACCTCTGAATATAAAGATAGTTGTAGAATTAAATAAATAAATGAATAAAGAATTTCACAAAACTTGACTTTTCAGAAGTATATGGTTGAAGATTCAAATATTCAGAAGAATGATATAAGTCTATCAAAAGAATTAATCAACTTTTTCTAATATAGAAATTTTAGATGCTGCTGCTGCAAATAAGATAAAAATAAAATAAATGTCAATGTTATAACAGGCCTAATCTATAGACTTTGCTATTGTAACTTTACTAAGCTTATAATGAGAAAGATATATTGTAGATTCCGTTGCACAAATAAATTATGAAATAAAAATTAAATGAACTTTAATTGCAAAGTCAAGGATTATGATTTTTCAACTGCATGCTATAATATGGCATCCTAAGATGATATTGTGGTATTGTATCCTAAAATCCTAAATGATACAGTACCCTAAATCACAGAAGTACTGACCCCAGAAGTACTGTTTTTATACTTCTTTACCAAAAACACAATTTGTTGGAAATACCACCAAACTCTGATTTTATAAAAAGCAATTGAAATATATACATGCCATTGCTGTCCTTCAATGCATGAAAAATGTTCTCAATGGTGTTTCTACAAAGAAGTAATTGTGCTGAACAGGCTGCAATGAAATCACTTTAGATCATTTTCTTTTGGAGTTCCATAAATGAATCATTTAATTCTTGGTGAAACCTCATGGCAAAACAAAATAATTGGTACCAAGGGGATTTTCTAATTATATGTAAAGGTTCTCATATATTCATTCATCCAGGAGTTCAACCTGAAAACATCCATATTTTGTTTTGTTGAACATAGATTTATGGAGTCCAATAAAAGGGAGACTCTTCTCCAGAGTGCTGGAGAAAACTCCTACGAGTCCCTTGGACTGCAAGGTGATCAAACTAGTCAGTCCTAGAGGAGATCAACCCTGACTGCTCTTTAGAAATCCAGATCCTGAAGATGAAACTCAAATACTTTGGCCATCTAATGAGAAGGAAGGACTCACTGGAGAAGAGCCTAATTCTGGGAATGATTGAGGGCAAAAAAAGAACGGAAAACGAGGTGGCTGGATGGAGTCACTGAAGCAGTAGGCATGAGCTCAAATGGACTCCAGAGGAAGGTAGATGACAGGAGGGCCAGAGGAATGTTTTCCATGGGGTGGCAATGGGTCAGACATGACTTTGCAACTAACAACAACTTCTCTAGAGCAAGTTTAGTATTTCATCTGAGAAATACGTACATTAAAAATATCCTCAAGTGAAAACTTTCAGCCCACCAGAAATCTTCACTACATCCTCTCTTTTACTTCAATCACTTAAGGACTTGGTTACATGCCCATGTATTGTAAAGGTGTGTTGTGTGAGGGAATGGACGCAGGAGCCATGGATGCAAGACAGATCTTTATTATGACAGAGATGACAGCGATTCCAACTTTCCCTGAACGGCCAGGGTATTTATACTAGCACTCAGACCAACTGTCAAAATGACCAGCCAATCAGGCCGCAGCTTGTATTTGCATATTCAATATTCAACAAGTATTTCATCTGAGAAATACGTACATTAAAAATATCCTCAAGTGAAAACTTTCAGCCCACCAGAAATCTTCACTACATCCTCTTTTTTACTTCAATCACTTAAGGACTTGGTTACATGCCCACACACACAAAATTAATTTTTACCCAGTATAGTTCTGAGCAAAGGGCTTGTCCAGTGGGAAGGAAGATTGAAATTGGCTTTTGAATTTTTCTGCAGTGGTATTGAGACACACAATGCTGATGCCTGGTAGAACGTGTCTCCCACACTGATTTGAGAATAATTGTATTTTACACAACCTACTGCTCACGCATCTTTATATGCAAATTAGAAATGCTTGGTTTCTCTTATGTTATTAAAAGGATAAAATTGTCTGAATGACATGGAAATATTGATCCCCCCCCTCCAAAAAGACCAAACAGTAAAAGATACTAAAGCTATTTGGAAATGTTTAATGCATTCCATTATGTAGTTAGAAAAAGCTATAAAATTTTAAGTGAAACCCCAACAGTTAGCCATAACTCATTTATAATAGTCGTCATACTTTTTATGTTTTTTTGGTGAACCACCCAGAGTTACAGGGTAGGGTACAAATTCAATAAATCAATCGATAAATTTCACAACTGAACTTAAGATGAAAATAAAGCTATAACACTATAAGTGTTGCATTTTTTTCCTTATCAGTGCAGCCTCATCAGGAGGATTTATTTTCTTCATCAAGAGGATGCAAACTCTAGTCCAAATCTTGTGTTGGATTTCCTATTGTATCACTTTGAACATCATTTTGATTCCTCCATAAAGTTTACATGATTATTTATGACAGATCCCATTTTAAGCATTAAGCGTTCCTTGTATTAGTCATATGAAATCTAACAAAATGTTCTCTGTCCTAACTGATTTACTTCAGTAGCAGCGTATGCCCTCTTTCCATCCTTCTATAGTGCTACTAGGGCAGAAACAGAAAGGGTTACAACATACTGTTCCAGCTTCTAGCTTTTCAGATGGGAAAGTGCATCTGTTATTGTTAGCTTATTTTCTTAACATCCCCATGACATATGATGTTTGCTCTGAATCTTACTCTTTATCACTGAAGCACAGGAAGAAAATCAAATTCATATGGGTATTATCGTGATATTGATTCAAGCTCAAAAGTCAGCTTGCATCCCATGTTTAAAAAAAACACAGAAAATTAAGAAACACAGAAACCACTTGGCATAAGAAATGGCCACATGGAACTTACCAAAGATCTGACTGATGCCTAATTCTTTCTATCTTAATTTTTTAATATCAGCTGATGGATCTGGTTAAGTATTTTCACCAAAAGGATGTAAACCTTAAGCGTCTTATAATACTTTTTTAAAAATTCTTATGTCTTCCTTTGCTTTCCCTTTCCTCCTTCTTTGTTTTGCATAGGGCATAACATGCATGGTAAACACATAGTCATACTTCCATAAATACACCTTTTAAAAGTTAAATCTTTAAAAGAAGCCTTCCCCATCCCCTCTTTGGAAAATGAAAAATTGAGGTATTTTTTTTTAAAATAGCTGCTTGGTGGCCTCCCCGTCTGTGCTGATTGCTGTTTCCCCAAATCCATTTCCTGTGATTGGCATCTCGTGAACAAGCTATCAATCTTTACTGGACATACAAGGAAGGTGGGATCATTTTTCCAATATTTTTAACTCTGTCAGAAAAAGAAGAGGAATGATGGAAAGAAAGCTGTTGTGCTGAACTGAAAAGCTTCTATTGTATTATGAATAACCCAGGACAGTAGTTTTTCTGTCAGTTTGCACAGTGCAATCGGTCACGCTGGATTTTTTTAAAAAAATAACTTATGTTCTGTCTGCTTATGTGAGAAACCAATTTAGGAAATCAAATCTTAAGCTAGGTTTGTGCCCAAATGTTTGTCCTAGAGCTCAATATTTTTGACCAAAAACACAATCCAGCCAATTAAGCTTGTGTATGAATAGCAAGTAAGATCTCAGCTATTTCATGGGCTTTAACTCTGTTCTTTGGCTGCACCAGTTTCTTTTTGTTTTACTAAGAATTGGGGAGTGTACAAAACAAACAATCATTATTATTTTTTTTAAAAATCTCTTGTCCTCCAGGAAAAAGGCAGAATTTGGAGAAAATCAGCAGAGAAAACAGAATGGAATGAAATCCTAATCCAATGGGTGGACCACTTCAGCAATTATTTGTATTGTTCTTAGTTCATGTTCAAGGTCCTGTCATGTTATCTAGTATTCATTTTCCTGGATTGTGATGCACCAAAAGCTTTTCTTGCCTGCTTGTGAATGGGAAATGGGTTATATCAGGGAGACAACTTAGTAGAATTGTACTACCTATTGAGGCAGATACAGTTTTCTATGGAACAGTGAATGCAAAACTTTGAGACCTAATATTTGGGGCAACACACAGCATTCACTAACACAGGACAACAACTATTCTTGAAAACACGCCCTGTTCCTGTGATTTTCAGAGGCAGCACAAAAATGGGACATGCACTTTGGATCTTCAGAAATCAGGTGGCCTCTGGACCTTCCAAAAGTGAGTTTGTTTTACTTGTATTTCATTATTTTAATTGACCAAAATTACAAAATTCAAAAATCCCTGTCCAGACAGCAGTATATTGACAATTTGTACAATATTATTTTGTATTTCCTTATTTAACATGCAGCATCATACATGATTGGATTGCACTTTTTAAAAATAAATAACACGCCAGCAGAATAAAGCTAAGCATTTTCTGGATTTTTGATATTTCTAGCCAAAAAGGTTCACCGTCTCTGCTTTAGAATAAAAGAAGTTCCACTCCATTTTATTTACTTATAAACTTGTGTGTTCTAATCCATAGGGTGTGTGTGCATAGGAATAAGAACATATTCAATTCTCTTTTTCAATAAGCAGTGCATTTTCCTTATCAACACTTTTAGTGTATTTTAGTGTATTTCTTTCCCTTATCAACAATATACTATTTCCTAAAACATCATTTTCTATATTTACCAAACAATTATCCTATTTAAATGAAAAAGTTCACTCTTTAGATTTTGGATGCTTTAATATTTAGGTTATGAGAAATACAAAGTAGCAAATGTACTTTGTCTTGTAATGATCATAAATAAAAATCTAGTCAGTAGGGAGAAGTTAGGAAGTGAAATGTTTTTCTAAATCATAACAGTTTTGAAGGCATTAAGTTCAATGCTTTAAAAAAGGGAATGAAACCTTGCATTGTTCTTTCATAAGGCAATTATACCCCTGCAGCTAAGTTGATTGTTTTCCAAGTGACTTCTGGCTTGTTACCCAAATTCAGAAATCCCTGTCTAGATCACAGTGGATTGACAAGAGGACTGGGTGAAGGCCACTGCAAAGGCTGATTGGTTGTTCTCCTTGGTCTTACCCTGCCCATCTGTCCAGCTCCTCATCTCTATCTTTTTCTTTTAGGGATTACTTCCTTCTCACTAATCCCATGTCTTCCTTATACTTTCCCAGATGTTTGCAGACACAAATGCCTTTACTCTTCCTCCGCTCATTATTTTCTCTGATACTAAAGCCATTTCTTTCCTTCTCTTTTTATATTATGATACTTTTGTTGCTCTGATGCTGCAATAATGAAAGCAACAGGGAACACGGTGTTCTGTAGTTCACAGAAACTTTCTAACAAGGAAGAATTGATAGTTCAGCTTTAGAAGGAAAAAAAAAGCAACAGGAAGCTTTGCAGTATGTAGGGAAGTGTAGGGGGAAATATTTGTTAAACCTGGAGGCTATTTATCTGAATAATACAGCTTGAGTCAGAAAATAGGTCTAAATTGCAGATGGAAAACATGGGTGCAGGGAACATTGATAATGGACTGGGAGTGAGAAGAGGATGAACTCATCTGCTTCTGCCCCAGGAAAGAGTGAAGGGCCCATACTGATTAATAGGCAAATCAGATAGTATAGATCTGCTTATGGTCCGGTTTTGCCTCCTCACTGTGGTTCCTTTTAGGAGTGTTAAGACTTCACAGGTGGGGAAAGATCAAAGAACAAAAAATTACATAGATTTCAGTACAGCATCTTTTACACTAGTAAATATAGAACCTTGAAAACTGAACAAGAAAATGTCCGTCTTTATTTATTATATGTTTCAAATGATTTCAAATACTTCTTCTCAGGTTTTTTTGTCATCTGAGTTAAGTTGTCATTTATGAAGTAAGCTGCCAATGGACTTACCTCCTCTGGTTTATGTCTATTCTTTTTGTTCTTTCCCAGAATCACTACAATTTCTCACACATGTGTTGGGACTGTAATTTTCAAAATTATCAATTCATGCTGCAATTCAATGCAGCTGGAGCAAGTTAGTTTGGGATAACTTCACTATAGTTCTTAGAAGTCCCAATTAGCCTAATTCTGCTTGGATTTGGGTGGTACCATCCATTGCCAATTTTGTACTTTACCCTTTTAAAATGCCAGTTCTCTCTCTTTAAATGTCAGTACTAATTCTTATTATATAAAAAGATTCACAACAGTCTGTTTATACAGAAAAAGCATATTCTATTGTCCCTTTTTAAAATGAGTGAAACAGCAATAATATCCACTTGGAAGTTACAGAAAGACTAATAGGACAATACAGCTCACACTTGCTCAGCTGAATGCTCTGGCCTTCAGTGTCCCCTTTCCTAGTCTGTCTTACTGGCAACCATTTCATCTAACTCATATATAAAGAAAAATGAGACGTTTATGTGTATGTATTTTTCCTTCAATTTTGAATTTTTATTATGTTGTAATGTTGCAACATCCTGGGAGGTTGCAAATTAAGACTGTACAAATATACACACAGGTACAGATAGACAAGGACACACTATATATCTAGGAAGGATGCAAGTGATTTCTTATTGTAAAAATTCCCACACATTAATTATTCCTAGATGAAGAACCATAACCTTGGAAGAGAAAAACTCTCAGAACTGACTTCAGTGGTGATTTTACGTGAACTCTTTTCAGTCCAAACATAAATAAGAGGGTGGCATTTTATGGAATTGTTTTTATATTTTGGAAAGGGGTCTTTTTTGAAATGCAAGACACATTTATTAAAAGTGTCAAACATTGACTTGCAATATTTTTGAGTTGCAAGGATCCTGGGATACAGGAACAATGATGTGATATTTTTAGGAGGCAGCACCGTGTTCTTATGGGGCATGTGGGATTTTAGGAGCAAAAGGTACATATTAAAGCTTGCAGAGAGTAACCATACCAATCTTGCTACTTAGCTTTGGTAAAATATATTGTCCTACAAAAGAAAACCAGTCCTCTGGCAAGGACTCAACTTTTACTCTACCCAGAGTTTGGAAGAACTGTCAGATGTTTAATAACTTCCTTAATTTATGGAACTTGAGGCATGTTCACTCTGTCCCATCCTATCAGATGGGCATAACCAACTAGAAACAGATGGCCTCTGAAATAACAGGCCCTATATCAGGAAGAGTTTTATGGGTGATGAGCCAGCAATTATACCAGAAACCAACTGATAAAATGTGTCACTTTAAGAACAGTCAGATCACATGAGGATAATGATGCATGCCCATCACTTCTCAGACTGCTACATTCTAGAACAGTGGTAGCTTCTGTTATCTTCAAGAGCAGCCATATATACAGCATATTACAATAATCTTTTCATCAGTTGTCTAAGGCATGAATGACTATTTGTAATCCTTCCTGTCTCAGGAAAGATTTCACCTATGCACCAGTATGGACAAAAACCACCTTGACCACAGCTGCCACCTGAATTCCTAAGATTCAATATTACCTGGCAATAAATTGAAGTCACTAAAAACAAGCAGATGGAAGATCTCTAACAGCAGCCCAGCTATCGAATCTAGCAAGTCAAGCATGGCTATCATTCTGCAGCAGGAAAGTCAGCACAACAGACACAGTCCTAATTGTTACCCAAGGCCCAATATCAACCAGAGTAGCACAACCATCTATCTTCAGGGCAGAACTTCTAAGACAATACTTTTTCCTTTAGTGTCAACTGATTCCAGACCCCCAAACCAAGTAGGGAGATCCTCTGGGCTGATCCAAATCTTGTTAAGAACTTTCTGTTTAGAAAGTTCACCATGCATCATTTTAGCATGAGCACGTATTCCTTCTATAGCAATGTCCCTTACAAGATTTCTTACCAACAGCAGTGGAACTAAGAGGATGACATAAGTACTCTGAGTTAGGGGGGAAAATGAGACATTTCAGTTAACTATTTCTTCTTTTGTCTTCACTGGAAAAAAACTGGAAAAAAAGTAATATTAACAGTTTAATTATTAGAGTATTGCAAATTAGATTATTCAAACAATTAACACCTGAAGACAACAAACTTGCAGACTTGGAAAAATACCATAGAAGGGTTTTGAAGGTACCATATTTGTAATATGTACAGCAAAATGTTAGCAGATTTAAGATACAGATCATGAGCCCAAAGCTTAGTTTCCTATTGAAGACCTGAAGAAAATATTGTTTGACAAGCAACTATTAACCTACTTTCTTTTGAACTATTATTTTGCAGATCATAAAATCAGGAGCATTATGATCCAGATTCATGAAGTATGAATGTTTTATTTCATCAATCTTTCATGAATATCTCAAGAGGAACATTAAGAACAAAGGGGAAAAAATCTCAAAAGAAGATTCATTCTGCACAAATTACTTCATTGTTACTAGTTAAATTAAATCGTGTCCTTGTCACTAAGATAAAGACCTTTACCATCCTTTGCAGAAAATGAAAATTAATGTGATTTTCACAACCTGGAATCATTCTCAAATTTCCATTTCTGAAGTTGAGAGATTTAAGACACTTTGAGAAAGGCATGAGATGGAAATGCTTCTTATCAGGATTGTCATATAGTGCAGGAAAAACTTCATGGGTTATTTTGGTGAGTAGTTTTCTTAGGCACACAGTGCAACTCCTGAGACATTCTCTAACAAACTCCTCACACATAGAATGGAAAGAAGGCTCACTATAAGTGAATGCCTTATTGAAATAAATGTTCTGCCACTTGAAACTTTGCAGGCATCATAAATATCAGAGCACAAGAAGCACATCATATGCTCAAATTCAAGCATATAAAACTGAGATGCATCAGATGCTACAAAATAAATTTCAACCACACTACAAATTTTCTAGCCTTCTTTTCATTCTTCTAATTTCTTTATGTCCTCAAACTAGCTTTTAGAAAGTCTGTTAATTTTTCAGAACTGATTTGGAGAATATATATATTTTATTTATTTATTATCCCGCCTTTTATAAATAATTCAAGATGGCCAACATACCTAATAATTCATCCTCCTGCTATTTTCCCCACAACAAGAGAGAGTAACAGAATGGATTTTTTCCTCTCTAAATGTTGCTGTTGTTTTGCTTTTTACACATTTTCTATGCTTTGAGTGGCTTCTTGACACATTTTCAGTGTGTAATCTTGACATTTGAGGCCAGTTCTTCCATTTCTCTGTTTTATATTACAATGGATCAGTTTTCTGTGCCAAGATTCAATGCAAATTCTCCCTTTGTTAGCTTGTGCTAGCTTGAGAACAGATTTTCTCTTATCAGATAATTCAGAACGTTCTGGGGGAATTCATTCTGAAAAGTCCAGATTTCCCAGTTTTCCTTTCAACAATACTCCTCCATCCATGTTTGTTATTTAGCAATGTCTATCAACAATGTTTAACCTTTCTGACTGCTAATTGATTAAATAAATAACAATTAATCAAAGTTTTAATTTCAAGGGTACAATACATCCTTAACATGCAAATCAATTCTTTCTTCATCCCTTAGTCTGTATGTTTTACAACTTCTCCAAAATCTTCTGGGGTTTGTTTGCTATCTACCTGCCACCATGGTCTCTTGCCTTTTGCAATCTTTATCAAAATTAACAAAGTCATTTTTATTTTTAAATAGTAGAGTTGTGGACCCATTGCCAGATAAGCTGAGTTCATATTTTCTTAGAAACGGTTCCTTCTGTCCACAAACTGCATTGGTGACAGCTTCTGCACCCATATCCATCTTGGCTATTTCTTGGAGAGGAAAAACTTCAGCCTTGACTAATTTGTCCTTCTTTGCACCACTAAAACACATGCCAGGCTGTTTTTCTCTTTGTAGACGAAGTGTATTTTGGTGTCTGCTGCTTTTTCAGATAAAGTAGTATTTTTCTCTACCTTTCAGAATGGAGGTTTTGTTTATTGTATATTCCTCTGTTTCCATTAGGGATTCCTGTTCATGTAGCCTGGGTATTATAAAATCCAAAGTCAGGTTTCTTGAAATGTTGCTGCTTGTTTGAGCACATTAAAACTTTGAGAGAAAGACATTAGAAGAAAAGCAAAAATGATGTCACCTTGCAACTCTACACCATTCTTTTTTAAGCAGCCTCCTCTGGTTCATAATTTGGCTCATGTAATCTAAGATGCTTGCACATTGTATGTACTTTAAGAGCATAGTCACGTCTACAGAAATCCAGTAGATGCAAAAGTCTTTATATGCTATGTTTTTGCTAATTGGATCCAAAGCTTCCCTTCTCTCAGTTCTCTGTTATGAGCAAGCTCATTGCTAGTTGCAGATGCAGAGAGAAATACATTTTCCAATTGTTGATTCCTGAGCTCCTTGCTTCTTGCTTCTAGTGGGTCTTTGTCAGAGGTGGTATTCAGCAGTTTCTGGCCAGTTCTGGACAACCGGTAGCAGAAATTTTGTGTAGTTCAGAGAACCAGTGAATACCACCTCTGACTGGCCCTGCCCTCATCTATTCTCTGCCTCCCGAGTCGCAGCTGATCTGGAGGGAAAAGAGATTTTGCAGTAACCTTTCCCTGGTACACCCACCAAGCCATGCCCACCAAGCTATGCCCACAGAACAGTCAGTAAAACTTTTTTGAATCCCACCACTGGCATTTGGGTTTCCAGAATTGGCAAATCCCAAGGATTTCCAAGAACATCACAATTCAATAAATTCAGATTTCTAATATTTAATCTTTAAAAATAAAAAGATTCTGAGACACATTTCCTTTTACAGGCTACAGTTACATTCCTTCAAACAGCTTGCTCAAAAAGAAATATACCACCAAATAAATTGAAATCTTATAAATTGTAACTGTTTCTTTTACCATTTTTTACACTACCACTACCAGTCATGGAATCATATTTTTTTCAACACCATCATAATTCCAAATACTCATTAAATGAGTTGTCATAAGTTGAGGACTACCTATAAAAATGTGACCACATTATGTTTGTTAGCAATCCTCTGCTTCCGTGTATTTGAATGAGTACATTTTGTTATATGATGATGTAAGTCTCATCAAAATATTTTAAAACATTAAAAAGTTATCAACATTTATTTTTAAAAGTTGTCAGATGGTAAGATTACCTTTATGTTCATATTAAAAAAAATGAAAGATCCCCTGAATAAATTTTACTGGCTACAAGTTCTACATTATTGTCATAAGTATTTTCCTGAAAATTTTCCCTAAAAGCATGTGTTTTGTTTTCATTTTTCTTGCAAAACAGAAATACAGTCCACAAGAAATATATCTGTATGTGTATACTTGTCACAAAAAAGATATTTTTTTCTATAGTAAAGACTTCTGGTAAAGTCAGAAGTGTACCAGGTCATTGCTATGCAAATAATGATTGTCTACAACTTATCTGTTGTTGTTATTGTTGATGTTGTTGTTGTTAGTCACAAAGTCACATCTGACCAATCGGATCCCATGGACAATGTTCCTCCAGACCTTTCTGTACTCAACCATCCCCCAGAGTCAATTTAAGCTCTGTAGTAAATAATAATTTAAGTAAATAATAATTATGAAAAATAAACAATTAATTAAATGTTTTTGTACTACATACTAAGTCTTATTGCAGCAAAGGAATTGTGGAGAAAAAATGGAAAAGCTGTATACGTCACCTTGACATTTTGAGAGGTAAATCCAAATTCTCACAAAATATTAATAAATCATTATGGATGTTGCTTTTGCTGCATGGCAGACAATAAAATATGAACAAGTCATATTCTGTGCTATCAGTTAGATGTGCCTCCAACCATGTGAAAACTGTTTTTCTGCAATTTACTTTCCCATAATTGAGGACTATGTGTGAATTTTGCAATCACTATGTTGGGATTGGGGTCAAGTATATCAGGAAAAGGCAATTCCTAAGGGATGGATATTACATCAGAAGAACACTCAGAGGAAGACACAATATAGGTAACATACTAACAATTATCAACATTTTTATCAAGTGATTATATCTCTTCTTTTGACAGGAAGGCATAGTTGAAAGGATTATGATTGTAGCAAACTAAAGAAAATCAAACTAAATATCTATGACTAATAAAGAAAAAGCAGACGTAAATGAATACTGAAGAATTGTTTCAAACACATATTTTAAAATGCAAATAAGAGGAAAACAAAATTAATATTTGTATCATTTGTGTGAGATTTAAGTGTTCTTCGTTCTAGGCATAATGAATATTTTAGATAAGAGGTATATAAAATAAAGTAATACATTAGATCTTTGATTAGTCAAAATAGTTTCATTTCTTGAAAAGTCAAATGCAAATTATTGGGTGTCATTTTCCCAAGTAGAGTACAATAAAAAATTACACCTTTTTGCTTAAGGCTTTGTATAATTTTGAGAAATAAATACCGAGGTGAAGAATAATAGTGAGTTTGTTCCACAGCTGTATACTTGCACTGAAGGTTTTACCCAATGACACATTGTTAACTAATCAAGTATTGATTTATTTAAGAAACTATTCTCCTTCAATACCAAAACCATATGGAAGAAATCCAAAGGTTTTATTCTCTGGTACATTTTTATTGACAAAATAGATGGATATCTGGTGGGTTGGAAAGTAGTATATGGATGAAATATTGACTCAATCAGTATAATGAACCATGAATGTGCTCAGTGTGTGAATCTTTCATTGTGCAGTACTATGCAAATATTTACTTGTAAAATCTTTTCTGTCCATTTGTGAACCAAAACCAAACAAAAATATTGTAAATAGGATCATGAGAAAAAGAAATGAAATTATATATATAGGAAGAAAAACTGAGTGAAAAAAATCATTTTCTTTCAATGCTCTACAGGCAGAGTGGAGAAGTGTTGGAAATTCTGTTTATATAAAGCACCACACAGAGCAAACAAGGAGTATAGTCACCATGTGCTTTACTGCTCAACTATATAATGTAACAGGAAACAGGAAACTCTCCTCAGAACATAAAGAAAACATAAATTATAACCAGTGATGTGCAGTGAGGGATACCGTTGGTGAGGCAAGAGCGCGGCAGCGGCGAGAAGCAACACCCCCGCCGCTGTGTCCGACAGACGTCTCTCGTTTATGATGGACATAAACACGAGATGCCTGTCGGACACAGCGGCGGGCGTGTTGCTTCTCGCCGCTGTCGTGCTCTGCCGCCTCCTCCGTCCCCGCTGACATTCTTGGGAGCAGGTTGGGTGGCTGGCTGGCTGGGAGGAGAAGAGCGGTGAGTCTTTGTGCCGGCTGACCGGCCAGGCAGGGAGCAGGTCGGGTCGGGGTGGGTGGCTGGCTGGCTGGCTGGGAGGAGAAGAGTGGTGAGTCTTTGTGCCGGCCGGCCAGCCGGCCAAGCAGAGAGCAGGTCAGGTGGGGGTGAGTGGCTGGCTGGCTGGGAGAAGAGCGGTGAGTTCCTCCCCAGCCAGCCACAAGGGCTCACCCCTCTTCTCCTCCTCCTCCTCCTCCTCGTCCTCCCCGCTCGGTGCTCGGCTGGCTGCAGAAGAAATGGCAGCTGGTGAAAGAAAAACCTCTCCAGAATCACCCTTGCACTTGCGCAGTCGCTCAAGTGCAAGACATGATTCGCTGCTCCCAGATCAGGAGGCCGGAGAATCAGTGCCTCTTTTGCATATTAAATCTTTTGCTTTTTAACTCCGCCTTAACTTTTAAAAGGCGAAAAATTCCTTAAGCAAAAGAGGCCCCGAGTTCTCTGGCCTCCTCCTAGTTAACACTGAGAGCAGACACCAAGCCACTGTGACTTGAAATCTGGTAGCAACTATCCTGGCTTTAATTCATTAAAAAAAAAATTTAAAACTCTTTCCTTTCTCTCAGGAGACTGGGGAGGCTCCGCCTCCCTTGCCTCTAGTGACTGCACGTCCCTGATTATAATCATAGACATAAACACTGTCATCAACTGGCTAAATAATTCTATAGTTGTTGCAATACAAAATACATTCTAACATGTATTCCAACACCTCAGAAAAAGTTAGAGGAACTAGCATGAATTAAACTTAATAACTTTTCCATTAAATAAGGTGACAACAATTTGTCTGAAATTCTATAGTTTCCTGCTTGAGCCGGGGTTTAACTAGAAGACCTCCAAGGTCCCTTCTAAGTCTGTTTTTCTCATTGGCTGTCTTAATGAGCAGAGCTTTGAAAGGATGCATCATAATGGTTCTGAATATACCCTTACTTACTAAAATGCAGTTTTATCTTACTATTAGCTCCCTTTGACATCTCTATTAACTGAAATAGAATTTTGTGCAGGATGATTTCCAGGATTCTGGCCATGCTGCTTACCCTGACTACATCTTTTGCAAATGGCTACATTTGATGCTTGTCCTCTTGTTGTATAGGAACTATCAGTTTCTCAGGGGAAACGGGCATGGTTGATGACACTAATAGGATAATAAGTTAATATCATTGCTGCAGCTGTGTGTAAGTAAGACAGGTAAAACTCTAGGGCAGTGGTTCCCAATTTTGGCAACTTTAAGACATGTGGACTTCAACACCCAAAATTCCCCAGCCAGCAGAATGCTGGGCAGTGATGGGTTCTGGATCCCGTTGCAACTGGTATGGTTGCAACGGGGCCCGGAATCCTCCAGATGAACCTGCGCAGCGCGCACGTGCATCTTACCTTCCAGTGATGCCTCTGCAACACTCCAGCTGCTCAGTTGAGCATCATGCAGGTGCTGTATGCGCCATGCATGTGTGCAGAAGTGCCTAAGGCTTTAAAGACAGGTAAGGAGCGCGGGCAGGCGGGTGGGCCCTTCAGAGCACCATACCAGAACGGTACCCAGTGCTCCTGGCAAGCTCCGGTATGCCTGTACTGGGGCGTACCTCCTACAACCCACCACTGGTTCTAGGAATGATGATATCATTAATACTGGAAAATACAGTAAAAAGGAAAAATAGTTGTGGGGTATCCTCAGTTTTAAGGTCAGGAATTTTGGGCTTTACGAGATAACACATCTAATAAAAGTTTGTTTGTCAGACCAGAATGTCTAATTGAACATTTAGCAGCTTTTTTACATCTACATTAAGCCTTTTAGAGAGCTTTTGTCTGAGATCCTTTTAATCTCTGAAATGTCAAGGGAATCTTATACAAAATCAGATACAGTTTATGAGTTCCCACTGAATTATGGCCCAACCTGTTGGTGGAGGCAGTTAAGTCACCAGAACATTTCACTCTTAACACTTTTGTTCATCCACTACCATATAACTATGGTAATCTACAAAATTCAATTGTCTTCAGTTTGAACAACCCCTTCCCAGACTTTTCCAAGTGTTGCAGGAAAGGTATCTAAAAATGTGTATCTAAACTCAAGATGTCCAAACTCTGGTAGACTGAAATTATGGAATTATATGTAGTAAATACAAGAAATTATGCAGAGTATCCATCATAATCCAAATGTCAGAGAAATATCATTATTTTGGAAAGTAGATTTCACATTCGAATGTTAAATAATTTTATTAAAATAATAATAAATAACTTTCCAAAATAATGATATTTCATTTATTTTTGAAGGTACCAGTATATTTTATGAAGGGGACATAAAATTTAGGTTTCATCCCCTAAATTTTGGTTTTTTTTATTTTCTTTCTAATTTAATAAAGTGTCAGTCTTTCAAGTTCATTCCTAAGTATTAGGTTCTTTTGTACCTCCTATGTAATTGCATTTATATGCAACTATGTTCACAATAAAGAAAGATTAGTTGGAAGTCTTTGATATTATTTCTGTGACCAGACTATATTTTTCTCAGCTGCCATGCAATGGCTCTGATTATTTAAGTATAGAAGTCAGAAACTGAGCTATTATTAAATGAGTGTCAATTACCTGTAATAAATTAGAGGTAATAATAAATTAGAGATAACTGACCATGTTTTCTATGTCTGTCTGATAGAATAGTGTGACCCCTACTTTACTTACCACTTACATAATAATAGTGTATTTTGTCTTGGTTTTGGGTTTTGGGGATTTTGTGGGGGAAGGGAAGGATGAGAAATGCATCAATCCCCACCCCTGAAAAAAACAAGGTCACATACAAATCATTATATTGTTAGCAGTGTTACACAATAGTTTGTGGTTCTTTGGTTAATATCTCTTTCTCTGCATCATTCATAGCTAACTTCTGCTTGTTTATTTCTACATGTGCATCTGTATTAAATTTGAAGTATATGAGTCCTACTTGCTGCAAGCTATAATAATGGGAAAAAAGTTTGTTCAATAGATGTCAAATTATGCAGTATATGGGTAAATATGAGAAAATAGCTGAGAAATACTTAAAAAGGATACTCTTTTCTTGAAGATATTTTACTTCATATCCAAGAACTCCTTCAGTTCTTATTGAATGGTGGGGAATAGAAGGATTTATATTTTTTGCAATCATCTGGTTCTTATCACTCTGAAATAGGTTGTTAACTCACTAAGAGCCATTGAGGCCACTTGGAGTTTATCTATAATCTCAGGATCATTGAATCAGAATGCAAATGGGTGTGAAACCTTCTTGGCACTGCCAAAAGGACTGTGTTGTAGACAGGAGAGAGTGATATCATATCCTTCTCCCTCTATTGAGAGAGGGCTGTTCAGTTTTAAGAGATGGCCTTTTTTAGCCTAGTGGTCCTCTCTGTCCAGAATATGGTCTTTGCTGTCTTCAAAAAAATGACCATTATCCTTCAGCTGCAGATGTGCTTCTGAATCTTGTCCTGATGGGCCCTATCTTGTCCGATCTCCTGCCATGTGTTTGTGAAGTGGTTGTTTTGTTTATCCAATGTACAGATCTGTACATACCTCACTGCATTGTACTACATATATCACAGTAGAGTACACTGCTCAGTTTGTTTCTGGATGTTTTATCCTTGGGATGGACAAGTTCTTGCCTTAATATATTCTTGGTTTTAAAGTATGCATGTATGTTGTGTTGACTGAAAATCCTCCTGAGCTTTTCAGATATTCCTGCAACGTATGGAATGACATTGCTCCTTCATTTGTTGCTCTCTTCTTTGTGTGTTATGGAGGAGTTCCTTCTAAGTCATTTGTAGTTTGTTTCAGGTGACTGTGAGCTACACATAAACCCCCAAGTGACCTCAATGACTTTCAGAAAATTAATGACCAGTTGAATGCAAAGAATATAGATCCTTCTATTCCTCACCATTTAGTGCCATGCACAATGAGCTTTTACCTTAATCTTTCTGGTAGCAAAAATTAATCTCCCTCCCTCCCTCCCTCCCTCTCTCTCTCTCTCTCTCTCTCTCTCTCTCTCTCTCTCTCTCTCTCTCCCTCCGTCCCTCCTTCCCTCCCTCCCTCCCTCCCTCTCCCCCTCTCCCCCTCTCTCTGATACATACCTACACACATACATGCATGCATGCATACATACATGTGTGTATGTATGTGTGTGTGTATGTATATATATTGTATGTATGTGTGTGTGTGTGTACACACACACACACACACACACACACACACACACACACACACACACACACACATATATATATATATATATATATATATATATATATATATATATATATATCCTTCTCCCATGAAGTACAAATTAATGCCTTTGCTGTTGTCACTAAAGTCAATACCTACCTGGTGTAACTTTCTATATAAGTATTGAGCAATATAGGTGCCTGCTAGTTTTAATTAGGAAGTTTGGGTGACCTTGTTGGGAATTTAGACTCCTGGCATAAATTCTGGATACCCTTTGTTCATCCCTCCGAGAACACTCCTCTCCCCAACATTCAGTCACAATGCGACAGCATAGCAGGTCATGGTGGGGGGAAGGTAATAAACCATACAATATCTTTTGGTGGGAAGCTATACTATGCATTATTTCAACCAATGTTTTTTCTTTAAATAAACGCTGTCTTCCTATAAAGTTGATTTTTTATTCCTATAATGCATTGGGATATTCTTAATCAATGCGTCTGAAGTAATTCACAACTCTCAGTAATAGGCACGAAGCTAGCAGAGCCACAGCAATGGATGTGACATTCTGTTTTCAGTACGAAGCATTCATTCTGCTTGAGGTCTCCATGTCTAAAAGGAAGGGGATCATAAAGCCTAAAATTTCTCTCATTATTAAAATTAATGTTCATTCATTGCATGCGCCAAATATAGCATTCAAACATGCATGGTGCATGAGCAACAAAATGGAAAATTAATGATATCTTTTCGAAAGCATGAATCCCAATTAGGGTAGTTAAAACATATATTAAAAAAGCGAAAATGTGTGCCTTCCTAGATTTATTTTCAAGGCGGAGAGGAAAGCCTATCTGACATATTAACATAAGCATCACTTGCCAGTAGACACTTTTTTTGTTTTAATTCATTCTTCCAATTTCATATTTTATATACAGAAGAAATCTAGCAGGAACAAACTCACACTTGAGAATGAGGTGTTGAAAAGGATGAAAAATGAATAGCAAAATGAGTAGCCTTAAAATAGAAAAGTAACAAATCACTTATAATTCTTTAAAGGCGAAAAGATAAAAGATTGCAATGTGCGAATGCATTTGCTTAAGAAGAAATTCCATGAATATCTATTTATTCATTTGTCTATCTATATACTCCCAACACTCTCATTATCATGACCTTTAACTCAGTCATGAAATTCAAATGTTTTTTACTACCGGTTCTGTGAGCATAGCTTGGTGGGCATGGCAGGGAAGGATACTGCAAAATCCCCTTTCCCACCCTACTCTGGGGCTAGCCAGACATGGTATTTGCCAGTTCTCCAAACTACTCAAAATTTCCACTACTGGTTCTCCAGAACCTGCTGAAATTCACCCCTGTTTAACTGGATGAAAAAGGGAAAAAAGCTTTGAACCAAGATTCCTCAAGTGGGTTAATTTACAGCAGGGGGCTGCATCAGGGTTGTGTTTGACCTTGGGGATCTGGGGTGGGCATGGTCAGCCAATGTCACTCATGCTGGGGGTGCCTGTGGTGGCCTGAGCAGTCTGCCAGCAAGAACAGGCTTCCGAGCTCTATTTTCGACTGCAACAGCCTCCTGCAAGCCTCTGCCAGTAAAAACAGAGTTCAGGAGGCCCTCACGAGCTCTTTTTTCAGCTGCAACACCTGAAATCATCTGCCAATGAAAACAGAGTTTGGGAGGGCTGCATGAGGCCTTCCCGAGCTCTGCTCTCACTGGCAGAGACACCATGGGCCAGTCCTTCACTGTTTACAGGATGATCCCACAGGCCAGATCTAAGCACCCCACAGAACAGATCTGGCCTCTGGGCCTTGAGCTTGACACCCCGGATTTACAGAATGTATCTAAAATCCTAGACCTGTAGTTCCTAAGGAAATGAAATTTAGAATAGTTGTGGCTGCTTCAGATGCTCTGCTGGGTTGCTGCTGTGGTCATATGATCTTTATTTTCAATGTTCTGTGACAATTTGTCAGCTAGTCTTGAAATCCCTTATTCCTTTTCCCACCCAGCAACATTTACTTACCTGTCTATGGGGAAGAGAAGCAATGTGGAAGGGGGGAGGGAGGGAGGATTTCTGTGGCTCCTTGCCAGCTTCCCACAAAGAAACTCAATGAGGAAGCCAGCAGAAACTTGGAAGTTGCTCCTACTCCATCTGCTTTTTTTGACCAACAGTAGTAATTCTGTTTCTCTATTTAGGTAAGGAAATATCTCCGAAACAAAGAGCCATGGGTTGTCTAGTTATTTAGAAAATGCTCATTCTTCCTTTTCTTCTATGTGACTTACAACACATGAGAGAAAACATGAATCAAATCCATTCATCATTCAGCCATTCATAAAACAAACAACTAAAGGTTATCCTAGATTGATGACCACAATTGGGACCAGAATTTTCATTGCTAAGCAAGATGGTTGTTAAGTGAATCACACCTAATTTTACAACATTTTGCCATGATTTTTAAACGAATCACTGCAGTTTTTAAGTGACTCACCTGATTGTTAAGTAAATCTGACTTTCTCCAATGTCAGAAGCTGTCTGAGAATGTTACACTTGACAAAAATGTGATCCTGGGACTCTGCAGCTGTTGTAAATACAAACACCTGAATTTTGATCCTGGAGATGTTGTGAAAAAAGTATATGCAAGGACTGGATGTATGTCAATTTTACTAGTGCTGTTGTAACTTAGATAAATTAATGGTTGTAAGTTGAGGACTATCTCTAATCAAGATTGTTAAAAACTGAAAATAAAGTTATAATTGCAAAGAGAGAGTAAATCTCTGGGTTCCAGCCATTTCTTTTAGATGGTTGCTCAGAGCATCCTCTCTATGTTAAATCATGTGGTGATCTTTATTTGGGAAGATCCTACATAAAACAATAGTCCAGAGAGACCAAAGTTATATAAAAATATATGATGATCATCATCAGCTGGTGATCACCAGCACCTGGAACTGGGTCAGAAGTCTACCAGCAACAAGTGCAGATTCCAGAAATGGGTATTCATGTGTAAATGAGGTAACATGGCAAATAGGACATTGCATGCTGTGCTCCCTACCACACATTAATCTAACTAAGAGATGTCAATTGCATGAGATACTGTCTTCATTGCTTTCTGTTTCTCAAAAAGGATTCAACTTGTGGACCTCTTAGAACTGGCCCAAGACTCTCCTGACTACAGCATTTAGCTGTTGTTCCAGTAGGATTTATGAATTCAGGGAAAATCTAGATCTGTATACCACTTTCTTCAGGGAAATGCTACTCTATCAAGAATTACAAATGAAACATCCATGACATCATAAGACCTGAACTAACAACAGCTTCATCTTGCCAGGATTCAAACATAGCCTATTTCACACATCCTGTCCCTCACAGTTTCCCATAATCAGCATGTTCATCAACTTAGTCAGACTAGAGCTGAGATATAAAGATATAAACAATCAGTCAAACTTTGCAGCCAATTCAAAAGATCCATGTAAATAAGACTGCTGTCCACATTCTACCCATGTTATTAGTGCAAGGAAGTATTGAGGCCTCAATATCCTTAATACCATAGTGTAGTCCCAAATGTGGCTAAAACTCATATCCGGTAAGTATTTCTCCTTGTCTTTCATTAATTTAAGTTCACACAACTCCCTTTATGTTTTTTTTTTCTGAAGAAGGAAGTGGGTTCAGCATCCAGAGAAAAGCTGCAACCCTATCAGGTATCTTGGTAACCTCTGAATTTCAGAAATCCAAGAGCTTGATAAACATGTCCATTAGATTTCAGGAAAACTCTCAAATCCTTGTTTGAGATCTTGAGGATAAATAAAATGCCTGGACAGTTTAACAGATCTCTCACTTTTATGAGATTAGTGCTGAACTAAATTTACAAGGAGATCAGATGCTGGTAATATAATTTATTTGTAGGTAAAACTGTTTGGGACTGTAGTGTGCATCTGTTATTGATTTCCAGTTGATCCTACCTCTAATCTAATGTCTCTGTTCAATTGTTTTGATTAAACTTATAACTAACGTATAGGGAGGAAAAGTTAGTATACGTAAAATTGACCTGATTCCTTTTTCCCTCCCTCCTTCTTCTGATTACTCTTTTTATATATAGGAAAAGTTTTACAGTGGGCATCCTTCTGTATCCAAACCTGGCTCATATAACAAGTGGAACTAGTCCATCCATGCAGTTGAATAGTGCTAAGCCTTGAATAGCTAGGATTCATGCTGAGATATGGCTTAGGAGTAAGTGTAGTTGTCTATACTCTTATAACATGTTCAATCATAAATCATGGTTAGGGTATATATGTATTTGTATACACACTGAAACAGACAGACAGACAGACAGACACACACACACACAGAGGCATACATACATATATACATTCCATACTGTGTGTGTGTGTGTGTGTGTGTTTGTTGTGTATACACTATGTCTAGATTCATATAATACCAAGAAAACCATATCCATTTTACCAAACCATGCTTCATATAACTAGGTTTGTTGAAGTCACAATTGGTTGGTTTCAGATAATAATATCTATAAACATGATTGACAAATCATAATGGCTGATTTCATATGTGATAAATTAAAACCAACTGAACCATACCGTGGCTTGGTGTGCTACATGAAATTTATTATGACTGTGTGATGCTATTTTTTTCTTATTTTCTCTGAATCAGCAGGCACTACATGCCAATTATATTTGATAGATTTACAGAATTATAGAATTAACTTGAAGTGACACTTTAATTTATTATGGTGAAAATTGCTGTAAAATGATACAGATGATTTTTCAAAAGTTGTCTTATCAGAAAGTAATTCCAAAAACAGCTAAGATGAGACATCATACATCATTTCCATTATTTTTAAAGCCATGGTAGTCTCTATGTTTTGAAAATACAAACACAAAGCACATAAGATATTTAATCATCTTTTCTCTAGTTCTTGGTTTAAAGTAATGTTAATTAAGTAAAGGGATTCTCTGATTTGATACTGGTTGCCTTTGAAAAGGGAATCTATTTTTTGAAGAGCCAAGAAGCTGTAGCTCTTTCTCTTTTTCTTGTTTAGCCTAATTTAATAAAAAAGTATATAATTATAACTACATACTAAGAGAAACATGGAGCTTCATAGCTTTAAATATCTCATTAATTTTCTATATACTTCAAGCCTACAATATTTACAACAGAGATATGCCGACTCTATTCCATGCTCAAACCTAATTCCAAGTTTTTTTGCTGTTCACATCAAAGCAGTCCTGAAAGGAAGATACCAGAGAATTACATTCTTGTGTTGAAAAATTAATACATTGTTGACACTGCCCCATTTTTCTGACTTATGAATTTTTCAAGCTTTTCTACTTTCAAGACAAATCCATGCTTTAATTTGTTTGGATTATTGTCCCTTGAAAGATTAAAGAGGAAAAATCTATTGCTACTGTGGACAATTGATATGGCACAAAATAAAAGGAGGATATTTTAAAGAAAAATTTTCACAATGCCAACATCTAAACTAGTTTAGTTCCAAATGGTTGCTTTAACAGGAATTAAAATCTCATTTGCATTATGATAGTTAACAAAGCTAGATCTCTTCACCAGTTGAGTAATTCTGAGACAGATGATGCAATAGCCAATCCAGTGCATTTGCATTATTTCTTTTAGCTCATTTTCTGCTTTGACTTCCAAGAAAGCTTTATTGTTATTGTTGGTCTTTCTTTTTTTGCACTCTGGCACAGTGAATGTTCCTTTGTAGATAAATTGAAAAGTTTTCTTACAGTTCAATAGTGGGAGCAGGTGGTAGTTTTGTATCTTGCCAATATAAAATTATTTTAAAATAACAATGTTTGGATTGATGTATTCGTGCCTTGAAGATTGGATAGTTTGCACTAAATATTTTGGAGTATTGTTAACAATGCCCCTTTTGGATTCACAATTTCTTCCAATGCTAGTCCCTTGAACTGCTTGAAAGTTACATTTAAAATCAGAAAGGGGGTAAATTGTATCAGTAAACACTATTGTGTACCATGGACTAAGTGTGAGCTTGAAATATCTGTGTTATTCCAAATACACTGGGAATTGTGTGATCCACAACTGACCATCTGTAATAATAGTAATAGCAAAATATCTATGAAGACAAAAAGACATTGGTGGAAGTCTACCATCTTCACTGCCCACCAACTATATGAACTGGAAAAAGTCTTCCAGATTCCATTATTATAATATATATATATATAGCTCACAGGAGTTGGTAGGGAAGGTATACCTGTTTGAAGTAGGTTTCAGGTCTGGTTATACACTTGGTAAACTAAGCAGCTGGAGCAGCAGGAGATGATGTCCACAAAGTTCCAGGATTTTTCCATTGTTTTCTTTTATCTATCCCCATAGCCCTAGTTATATCATTGGCAGAAATTTGCCCTTGGAGATCAACCTACTCATTAGATGTGGGTTGCTCCCAGTTTTACTATTGGTTCACTTTGCAGATGCTCTGAACCAGGCCAAACCCATCTCTGCTACTCATGACCACTTCAGGCTTTGCTCAGCTTTGTGGCTTTTCCTGAATCTTTTTAGCTACAATCCCCACTTTTCTTGTGTCTATTTGGCAGCTATCTTAAAGACAAAGTATCTCTTTCCAAAATTGATTCTTACAGTAAGATTTATTGACAATCGATGGGGTTACAAGAATTCCAGCAGCTAAACCAGTGGTGGGATTCAGGCAGTTCGCACTACTTTGGGAGAAACAGATGTTAACTTTCTGAGCAGTTGAACTGGTTGTTGGAAGAAATCATTAGGGCAGAGAACTGGTTGTTAAATTATTTGAATCCCACCACTGAGCTAAACTAATAGATTCCAATGTACATTAGAATAGAGCCTTTTTTCCCTTCATCATCAGCCTTCCTTCGATCCAGCAAGAATGAATCCTGTTGTTAGTAGAAAATAGTTCATTTTATTTTCAATAATCCCTTTTCCTGCTTTTTTGTTTTATCTGTTAAATAATTGCAAAACTCATTTTTTATTTATTTTATCACTAAAAGTAAAATAGAAAACAGAAAAGCAAAACAAACAAAACAAAAGCATATATTCAACACTAAGAACAATAAAAAAGAAAAAAAAAGAAAAAACAAAAAAAGTGATCAATAAATTTAACATTTAATGTGTAGGATCCAGACTGGCTGGGTGCTGAAAGAAAACACCTGAAATACTTCATGCTCCTCACAATTGCTTTCCTCCCCAAGCCCAACTTTGGGTCACTTACCTTGTGAAGATCTAGCAAACAGTATCCTCTACAGCCTCTCAGCTGTATGTGACCCTATGCAATTCCATTTGGTCCTCCACAGGCCTTGCTGGTTGCTGGTGGAAATGGAGCTTCTGAGGGTGAATCCAGCCCTTTACGCTCCGTTCGGCCCTCTGTGAGTCTCCCCAGGGCCATTGCAGCCCCAAAGGGAGCTTCTGAGAGGCAGATCTGGCTCTGTGACACTCCGTTTGGCCTTCCATGGACCTTCCCCAGCAAGTTACAGGCCAAAATGGAGCTTCCAAGGGTGGATCTGTCAATCATCTGTTATTATATTTAGCAAGTAGAAAGTCCACAAACAGTTTTCAATCTCTGATAAAACTTTTCTAGTTAATTATCTCTAATCAACACATTTAATTTCACTATCTCTGCTAATTCAGTCAATTTCAATACACACACACACACACAACACAACCTGGATTAATAACTCTTAGTCTTCCCTATCCTGGAACTTTCCATCCTTTAAAGTGTTATAATGTTGTTTTACATTTTTAAAAATTTTACTCTTAAAACATTCAATTCCTATTGTTTTATTGTATTGATTAAATTTTACATTGCCCAGAAGCCCCCTGTCAGGATGATGGACAGTTAAAAATTTGATAAGTAAGTAAGTAAGTAAGTAAGTAAGTAAGTAAGTAAGTAAGTAAGTAAGTAAGTACATTAGCTTTACAAATTCTGGGCTACTGCCAGCCAGCTTTGCTCTAGTTCTTCCATAAGGATGATTCCCAGATGTTGATTTTTCTCTCTCTTAAAACCTCTGATTTCTTGCCATCCATTTGCATTTTCCTATACTTCAGTGATTTCAGAAACTAATGTCTTGATGCATTCATATTGCATTTTTCCCAACTGGAAGGACTGCATGCTAACACCCTAACTGCCAACTCCTAGCTAATTCCTTCCTCAGCACAGCTAGGCAACAAGCCATTAAAATACAATTTTGCTGGCATGCTATTCTCACAGGATTTGCTACATGCAAAGATCTTAGATGTCCTGGGATATTGCACTCCATAGCTATTAGGATAAATGTTTTTCAAACAGGTTTTTTTTTTGTACCAAATATATCTAGATAAAAGTATGCTGTGTATGTATTATAAGCATATTAACAGGTTTTTGAAGGAATGCTGACAGCTTTTTCTGTTGTTAATTTGCGAACTGCTGGAAGCTCTGAGCCAGTGAACTCAGCAGTTGGCCAGTTTGAAACAGAAAGAGTAAACACAAAATGCCTGGCATTCTCTGCATTCACAATTGGCTACCTTGGACTCAATGGTGATTGGCTGAAAATACAATTTGCAAACACACCCACCCACCCACGCACATACTTCATATGTATAAAATATTATGAAAATGTTCAAGATTTGCATATGTACACACACACACACACATACACACACACACTTCATAAGTATAAAATGATATGAAAATGTTCAAGATTTGCCCAATTTGATTTGCTGGACAGTTTGGAGAGGCAGCAGATTGGCATTTATTTATTTAGCTGAAAGGCCACTATCTTTCTAAAGACCCTGAGCTAAATGAACAACATGAAATTACAATAGATCAAAAATCAAATCCATAGCCAAGACAACCAAAAGGATTATGTGTTCCTTGGCAATAAATTGCCTGTCTAAAGACCCATGC
Organism: Thamnophis elegans; assembly: GCF_009769535.1. Classification (NCBI taxonomy): domain Eukaryota; kingdom Metazoa; phylum Chordata; class Lepidosauria; order Squamata; family Natricidae; genus Thamnophis; species Thamnophis elegans. Next base: position 95,701,488 of record NC_045543.1, read on the forward strand.
TCTCAGAGTTCTTTGAAAATATAACTGGAAGGGGGTAGTTCAAAAATCAGGAGGTAAGCTATTTCAGAGAAGGGCACCATCACTGTGAAGACAGGAGCAGTCATTTTTATCATATGACATTCCCCCTGTCATATGTGTGTCTTAAACTATTTATCTAACATGGCTCTGACTATTGCCTGGCTAGGCTGGAGAAAAAAATATCTATTTTTTTACTCTACAGTATTTGCTGTCCACCTGTTTTTTCTATTTTTAATATAGAAAACACATGTTCCAGTGAAGGGGAAGTCTTAACTATGTATCTCCATTAATATCTATTCAAAAGTTAAGCACCACTGAATTTAATGCCTGTTTGCTTCAAATAACTGTGTTTAGTATTTTCTAATGTGCTTTTTAAAGTGGGCACCAGAAAGAGGGAGAGAGGGAAAGGGAGAGGGTTCTTTTATTATATTTCATTAAGAATATAAGGTTTAAAAGAATTGCATATGCCAGTTCTCACTATCACTATTATAATGACAATAATCATGTTTTATTTTAAGAGTTAGATAAACAAGCATAAGTACTATGCTTTTTAATCAGATTCATAGTTAGGAAAGTTTAATATTTATCTACAAAATTTCAGTGCAGTCAGTTTAGGACTGGTGTTTTGGGTATTAAAATTGATTAAATTGCTTTGACAGATTTACTTCTGCTTGGAGATTCTTACTGTTTCTGTTCTGCAGTAATCAATCCCCAGCATGAAAGATTGCTGGCTGGCAAGAAAATGGAGAGGGAATGAATTTGCATGACGCCAAAAATCATCGAAGCAAAATGAAACACATTGTGGTCTGATTGATTCTTATTTTTATTTATTTATTTATGAAGGAAAACAGCCAGCCTTGCTGTAAAAAAAAATCAATGGCAATTACATATATTACTTTTGGCTATTTAGGAAGTCTCAGTCCAAATGAGAGATTAAGAGGTACAAGACATGGAAATTGTCAACATTTGCCCATTTGCCTTTTGAGAAAGTTAGCAGAGTTGTATGAAAATTTCATTAAAATAATGATTATGTCTAACATCACCAGGCACATAGTTATAAAAATGGGAAACAAATATAGGTAGCTTTATGCTTGCATGCAGTGGTTTAGTTATAGAGAAGCAACCATATAAAATATTTCATGTTTTGTTTTTGTTTTTGCATTGGTTTCTCCATGGATCCATGATGTATGCTCATATTTCCATATGAGCATACAGCAAGACTTCAGTGTAATCCCTGTGTAGAAGTTAATCACTGATATAAAATATTAGGAATGAGCTACAACTAGGCTTAACAGTGTAAGAATCAAGCTGCTAAACAGATTAATATAAACTCCAAGATTATAATGATCATTATTGCTGTTATTATGTTGGATCCAATAGTCTAGTTCTCCAAATGAAAACATTTAATCGTAGAACAAGAGGAGGAAATGTATCCTTCGTCTCCTACAGCTTCACCACACTTTTAACATCTGCTTTGGATTGTCCTCAGCTGTTCTAATATAGGCCTGTAGCAGGGAGTAGAGTGAGAGAATTTCTTGGGTCCTGTCTTGTAATTTATAATATGTACTGTTTCTGCTGTAAAAATTAAATGCAAAACCTGGTTGATTCAGGAAAATCAAGTGAAAGATACAGTGAACAACTTGTAGCAGAGGATTACAGCAATCAGGTTTCACAGGTGCATTTTCAATTAATGGCTTATTTATATGGCCACATGGGCAATTGTAAATATTGTGGAAATCCTGAAATATAGCAGCAGCAACAACTTTCAGACCTTTTGGAGAATTTCTATTAGTTTTCTTTCTTGGATTAGGGAGTTCCAAATTATATTTGAAAGCTCCTATTTTTTGACAAGCAGTCCATCAAAGTTGGTTAAACGCCTGAATCAAATAATAAATTGGCCACCCTTCCTTTTTTCATATAGAGAAGTTGACCCAAGTCATAGCCTAGTCTTTAGCTTTAAAAATAGAATGTTTTCCTTCCCAGAAAGGCAATATGATGGAGACAAGGTGGACTGAGAAACATTATTGATCTATCTCCCCATACTTTGGCTTTGGCTGCTAGAAGAACCAAAGTTTCTCCCTTTTAGGAACAGAACAGCAGTATTGGTAACTAAAAAAAAGCTTCTTAAATATCATTTCTAAATTATTTTCCAACAAGTCAAACTTTCTGCAAACACATTATCAGAACCACAACTGATCCATGTCTGAAGCATCATCCCAGAATCTTAGGTGTGAACAGAGGGATAACACAATCTAACTAGTTGCTAGTCTGTAAGGCTGAAACCTTACAGTAGGCCTTAAGTAGACAAAACACATGGCTGCTCAGTGTACATCAGTTTTGATTTGACTCTTTGAAGGACAAACAAGATATCCCTGAATCTAACATTTGCTGAAATGTTACCTGAATTCCACCTCAATAGCAGGCATCTAGGTATCATTTCCCATTTCCTTCTTCAGAATAAAATTATAAACATATTTCCATGTACTTACATGGACTTAGGTGGATGTGCAGGCCAAGCATATATTGTAAAAAAAAGTATCCACAAGCAATCCCACATCTGTTTGGCCTTCTCCAAAACTTTGTTGTTTAGATGCTTAGGTGCAATAGTCCATAACTTGAACTCTCTAGTTGTACAGAAGAGATGAGCTGAATGGTGACGTTTCTCATAGAATTCAAAGCTGCTAAAATTCAGTTGATCATGCAAATTACGCTTGTTTTAAAACTGTTAAATCAGCAAGACTTGTTTGATTTGTTTTGAACTTGGGAGAGAGCTGCCATAGCTGGGCTGAAAAAATCCAGATGACCACCAATTACTGACAAAATGACACTTAAAATTGTGCTGCTTTCAAATACCATAGCTATCCAGAATTTTGTAGGCAGAGACCAGTGACGTGCGGTGAGGTTTATGGCTGGTGAGGCAAGCAGGCAAAAGCTGCCCTGCCGCCCCAGCGCTATGTCCAACATAGAGTCGAGATGCCTCTATGTCGGACAAAGCGCTGGAACATCCAAGGGAGCAGACCCGGGACGATCGCCTGCCTGGCTTCGTTCACTTGTACCAAAGATAACGTGCTCCGTGACAATGCCGGGGCGATCTAGCACACCGTGCTGCCCGACATTACCTCCCTGTAAGGGGGCTGTAAGCACTTGGGAGGAAGGGGGGACACGCTTATCGCTGGATTGCGCAGAGGGTCTGGGATGGGGGTGGGCACACCGTCTGTCCGGCGGGAAGACCCGCTGGGATTGCAAAGGGAGCCGCCGGGATGGAGGAGGAGGAAGAGTGGGAAACAGGTATTGGAGGGGGACTAGAAGTTGGATCCCTCTGCAAGTTTCTCTGAATGTGACGCAGTTTCTCGGCGGTGGCCATCCTCCTCTGCTGGAAATTGTCACTTCAGTTGATGGGGGAGGATGGACGGGACAGGTAACCAGGTGACAAAATGATTCCCTGACTGGCTCCGGTGCTGTTAACCTCTGCTTTGCTTTCTCCCACCCCCATTTTGCCTCTAGCGCCGGGGCGGCAGGGCGGCTTTTGCCCGTTGTCAAGAAAGCTTTCTTGAAAGTGGGCAAAATCCGCCCTGTTCTCCCAGCGCTGTGTCCGTCATAGAGGCGGGACATCTCTATGTCAGACTCTGACATAGAGGCATCCTGCCTCTATGACAGACACAGCCAAAAGCCCTGCTGCTATGTCCAAATGCCCTTCTGCTATGTCCAATTGCCCTGCTGCCATGTCCAAAAGCTCTGCTGCTGTGTCCGACATAGAGGTGTCCCGCCTCTATGGCGGACACAGTGCCAGGGCATCCAAAAGCCCTGCCACTATATCCAAAAGCCCTGCCGCTATGTCAAAAGCCCTGCTGCTATGTCCAAAAGCCCTGCCGCTATGTCCAAAAGCCCTGCCGCTATGTCCAAAAGCCCTGCCGCTATGTCCAAATGCCCTGCCGCTATGTCCAAAAGCTCTGCCGCTATGTCCAAATGCCCTGCTGCTATGTCCAAATGTCCTGCTTCTATGTCCAAAAGCCCTGCCACTCTGTCCAACATAAAAAAGTGCCAGCCCGTGCACCAGCAGAGGCGGGTAAAAGACACACACACAGACACACAAATTACTTACATTAATACAATTACTTACAAATTACATTAATTTTGAATTTCTCCTCCTCCCTCCAACCCACATACCTTTTCTAGCTGTTTCACAGAGGATTTCAACTCTGCTCTGCCACGATGAAAATGTGAAAATGTAAAAATGTAAAAGGAAAAAGGCAAGAGCTGCTGAGGTCAGGCTGGGTTAGCTGCTGCCAGAATCTCCAATGGGTGACTCTGCTTAACTGTTTAAAAAAGCCTCTAAAAAAATGCCCTCTACAGGAGGAGGCAAGAGAACCACGTGCCTCATCTACATAAGGAATTTTTTGGCTTTTAACCCTTGCTTAACTCTGCTCGAGTGGTCATAAAGATAGACTAAATGAAGCACGTGGTTCTCCCGCCTCCTCCTGTAGAGGGCACTTTTTTAGAGGCTTTTTTAAACAGTTAAGCACTAAGCAGAGTCATCCACTGTGACTCTGGCAGCAACTACCTCAGCCTTTTCCTTTTACATTTTTTTTCTTTTCATGATGACAGTGATGAGGCCCTGCATCCTCTGCCTCCCCTGACTGCACGTCACTGGCAGAGACGATATAGTAGTCCTAGATTCTTTTTAAAAAAATATAGTTTTATTTAAGCAGTACAATTGTTGGATACAATACTTATAATTTTCAGTGTGAACTGTTTATAACAAATTACAGGTAGTCCTCATTTAATCACCACAATCTGGACTGGCAATTTGGTCATTAAGTAGTCAATGGTAAGTGAAACTGTGATTTTGCCAATGATTGTCTGTTTTCCTTTGGTTTATAGACCTTATAGACTCTATAGGAAGTGGCAAATGTAAGGATTGATTACAAAAATACTTTTTCCTCATTGTTGTACTAATAACCAATGGCTGCTAATGAAGCAGTTGCTGAATAAGCACTATTTATATATGGTCTAGCATTTCAGCATGAAATGTAGTATGAGAACACAAGACTTAAGTACCTACCTTTATTTAGCAGTGATTTGTTTGATATGTGACGTCCAAAGTGAACTTGACACCAGATATGGATTCACATGGTATTTGGAACCATAACCTATTTGATCACATGTTTGTGTATTGTGTTGTATGCATCCAGTCTTCTTTTGTTTGTTTCAGAACATTTCTCAAATGACTTTGGGAAGCAAACAGAGAAAAAAAATCAACATAAAATCCAACATCAAAATTGTCCAAACCAATCATAACTCTCCATTAAAATATAGCTAGAAATAGGTGCCCAGTCAACACTGAAGAGTCAAATACCTGCCAAAAAAGAAGTATCTTTGATCTTTGAAATGTCAAAAATAAAGTGACCACTTCTGGGAACAGAATATTCCATAATGGAGAAGAAACTACATAGAAAGACTTTTGGCTTACAACCTGCTCAGCTCTCTCAGAGTCAGGAGTTTAAGTGCTGTCTACGTGACTTCACTTAAGGGATGCAATTATTTTGGATAAAGTAGTCACTAATGATTTATTTAACCATTTACATTGATTTATATAGCTGTGACTCACAAGGTTTAAAAAAATATAATATGAATACAATACATATAAAATTATATTTATACATACAACACGACACAAATTAAATAAGATTTTCTCTCTCTCTCTCTCTCTCTCTCTCTCTCTCTCTCTGTGTGTGTGTGTGTGTGTGTGTGTGTGTTTGTGTGTCAGCCAAATTGAATTAAATAAATACTATATATGCACACTTCCCAGCCAACTAAAATGGGGGCTTCCAGAATTGCTATATACTAGCAGCATGGGCTCAATTACTATCTTGATCCCCATATTTGGAAAAACAAGCAGGTTTGAAGACTTTCCAAGACATGAACTTTCCTATTTGGCCACCCTTCCATAGGTAAGTATTCTATGTAACTTATTCTTGTTCACGTGGCTCATTATTTAGGTCAGCAAAATAAACAGCTTTGCAACCATATACAAATATATGGTAGTAAGAGAAAGATGAGAGAACCAGATTGTTGTGGTGTTGAGCCAGGGCTCCTGTGTCGAGGAAGATGTTGATCTTGCAAGAAAATAACACATGGACAATATTTGTAGGATTCAGGCAGTCAGGAGGAGGTAGTTTTGTTATTTTCAGGAGCAACCGTCCTGCTGAGAATTATAGTTAAGTTTTCTGACAAGAGATAACTTTCCAAAATGATTTATAGAAGGAGAAAATTAGTTGCCTCCACCATGCTTTATTAAGTGGAACATTTTTCAATTTTTGACATTTTGAAGGTTGCATTAACACTACATATTAATTCCAGAAAAGATCCTTGGAGAGAGATTGTAGGTGCTTCCTGCTCGGAGACAAGCTCCACTCCCGTTTTTTCCCTTCTTCCTTGTGCTATGAACATTAACCTTCAGGTTTATAGAAAATGGAGCAAAAATGGAAACTAACCTCTTTAAGGAAGCTGTTGTTTGGCCCAGTCAAGGACAAGGTCAGATTCAGCTTTCAAAATCCTTTGTTTAAAGGTATGCTAGTCTGCTTAATGGATTTTGATACTCTGAATGTGCCTATTTTGTTTTGCCAGAGATTGTCTCTGGCTTTTATATGTAAAGATTAACATCTTCATAAAAACTCCATTGGTATATGTTTTATACCATCTCAAGTTATTTGAGCCACAGATACCACCCATTATGGATCTCTGCCCAGGCTCATTATAACATCTTATGAGGAACTGATGTTTGAGGTCCTGTTCATGATTTTATCAGCGCTAATTGCTTTATTTCATCCATATGTCCAGTAATTTTGGGGAGCATTAAACCATCTAAAGCTAAAAACTATTTTAATTCCCTTTTTACTCCCTTATTTTAAATAAAATTCATTTTTAAATTATAGGTTGTTGCTGTTGTTGCAATCTTTCTCTCTCTTTCTCCCTCCCTCAATCAAATATATATATTTGAGAAATATCTTATATACATATACATATGCGTATGCACATACACATACACATATACATATACATATACATATACATATACATATACATAAGGTAAAAGTAAAGGTTGTCCTCGCACCTATGTGCTAATCGTTCCCAACTCTAGGGGGCAGTGCTCATCTCCATTTCAAAGTCGAAGCGCCAGCACTGTCCAAAGACATCTCTGTGATCATGTGGCTGGCATGACTAAATGCAGAAGGAGCACAGAACATTGTTACCTTCCCACCAAAGGTGGTTCCTATTTTTCTACTTGCATTTTTACATGCTTCCAAACTGCTAGATTGGCAGAAGCTGGGACAAGTAACGGAAGCTCACTCCGTTACGCGGCGCTAGGGATTTGAACCGCTGAACTGCCGACCTTTGTGATCGACAAGCTCAACATCTTAGCCACTGAGCCACTGCGTCCCTATACATATACATATACATGTACATGTACAGATACAGATACAGATACTGTACATATACATATACATATACATATACATATACATATACATATACATATACATATACATATACATATACATATACATATACAGATACAGATACAGATACAGATACAGATACAGATACAGATACAGATACGTGTGTGTGTGTGAGAGAGTGAGTGAGAGAGAGAAAGAAAGAAAGGCAGATGGACAGATAGATGATCGATAGATAGGTAGGTAGGTAGGTAGGGAGAGAGAGAGAGAGAGAGAGAGAGAGAGATAGATAGATAGATAGATAGATAGATACATACATACATCAGTGGTGGGTTTCAAAGTTTTTTAGAACCTCTTCTGTAGGTGTGGCCTGCTTTGCGGGAGGGGCTTGCCAGCCATGTGACTGAGTGGGAGTGGCTTGGCAGTCATGTGACTGGGTGGGCAGGGCCAACTTGTAAAATGTGGTCACTTAACAACACTCTTGCTTAGTAACAAAAATGTTGGCTCAGAAACTCTGGCATTTGAAGTATGCAAGTCTTAAATCTGCCAAATTACAAGACCCTTGCACCCCTAACCTTTTAGAAAAAAACCTCCAGGGATGTTCAAACTTGACAGCTTTAAGACTTTAAGATTTAAATAGGACTCTTAGAGGCAGGCTGGGCGATTGGTGAACCAGCCAATCAGTGAGCGGCGGGCGGGATAAGCGTGGTGCAGACAGGTAAGGGGTGGGAGCTGGAACCGGTTCTAAATGGCACGGTAGATTTGTGGAACCTCTTCTACAGAAGAGGTTAAAACTGGCAGGAACCCACCCTTGGTACATATATACATACATACATACATACATAATACAATACTAGGTGAAGTAGAGGGTTAAACATTTACTTTTTCTGTTGTTTTTACTATTATCATTTTCTTGTTACCAATCTATGGGTAACTAAGTGTTCAGACTGTAAAATCTCCAACAGATTTCTTACAAACCTAAGTTAAAAATATTTTCTTCTTGATGAAATTTAGGGGTGGAAAAATTCTTTCTAACTGATAATCATAGCAAGCCAAACTAAAAAAGTGAATTTTCTTGCAGTGCCCAGAGCTGGCTTTAGTCTTTGAAACTGAAGAGCTGTGGTAATGCAGTGGTTCAAATGCAGTATTGCAGGCTGACTCACTGCTCACTGCCAGCAGCTCGATTCTCACCAGCTCAAGGTTGACTCAGCCTTCCATCCTTCCAAGGTCAGTAAAATGACGACCCAGATTGTTGGGGGCAATATGTTGACTTTATAAATTGCTAGAGAGGGCTGGAAAGCACTGTGAAGCAGTATATAAGTCTAAGTACTAAAATGTGGTTAGGTGATCATAGAAGACAGACAAATAGTGATTTATCTTCATCTTGATCTAGGCTTCTAGAACAACTGGATCTTCAAGACTTTTATTTCTTTATGTATCCCATCTTTATTATTTTTATAAATAATTGTAGTCAGTGAATTTACCTAATAGTTTCTTTTCCTCCTAATTTTTCTACAACAACAACCACCTTGGCCTGGGAGAGGTTTTTGCCTGAGAGAGAATGATTGGCCCCAAATCACTCAGCTGGCTTTCATGCCCAAGGAGGATTAGAACTCAGGTCTCCTAGTTTCTATTTTCATATCTTGACTACTGGACCAAACTGGCTCTTTTTACAATTTTAGAATCATTTCTTATTTCTTTTTTTGCACACATTGGCTATTTGTTGGTATATTGTGACTGAATCTATTTTTCATTTTCTATTCATGTTCCTCTAGCTCTTTTGTCCTCAAATCTCCCTAGCCAATGGCTTTCTAAGCAGTCCCATCAAAATAATGTGCAGTGGTACTTCCAGAATTTTGTTCTGAGACATTCTCAACCCTCTTGCATTTCCTTTAATAAACAAAGGGATAAAAACCCTTTCCCTCATTTTTCAAAATCTTAAATCAAACATTCAGTAGTTTGCTGTGGTGGGATTAGCACATCCACCTGCTTTTTCCACTTGAAAAAAATTAGGTTTGCAGAATACCTTATCACAGACCACCACTTTAGAAGATGAGGTTTGCCAAGCCTCTCAGAGGAACCATTTATCATGGTGACTGCAAACTCTGACTAGATGGAAAAAGGTAGCCTCTCCCTTCATGCAGAAAAAAAATGATTAATTCATGCACATGTTTCATCTCATTTCAATTTTGCTATTTTTATGATTTTTTAAAATAGTTTAGGATTTAAAATAATGTTTCTTTTAGTTGCCCATTGTTTGAATTTATAATTATATATATTGATTCCTTGCTTATTTTCTGATACTTATAAAGGAGTTAGTCAAGCTGGTCACATTTCAGAATGTTGAAAAAAAATCAAATACAAATACGAGACCTGATATTTCTGGTATGAATATTTACGCTTTACAAACATACTTGTTTGTATTATTCAAATACACCTTTGACACATTCTTCATCAGAATTCCTAGCCTTTATATATGTGAAACATACCTTAACTATGTTATTTTTCTTTGTGCAAGGGGAGAGATTATATTTAGGACTTCTAGCAGGAGTTAGGCATTGGGCACAGCGATGTTCAGTGTTATTATTGTTCTGGCAACATGAGATAAACTGAATCCAAGTCCTAGAATGAAATTTCATTTTTTTTATTGTGCACCTGATCTTATTTGCTTTAGAAGTTAGCTACTGGAACAGCTCCACGCTGATGTTAAATAGTCCATGGAGGCTATGAATTGAGCTTCAGTGGTAGATACCATAACATTTTTCTTCTATTCATAGTAAACAAACACTTTCTTGTTGATAAAAAGCATCAGTGTGTCTATGTATTTTGATTTTGTTAAAAAATGTCCACAGTCATTCTTTATGATTTCTTCAGGCTCGCAGCTCAGGAAGTCTTGTATAGTCATATCTATTATTATACTATACACCTTATTTATTTCTCTTGAAATACAGCCAAAGTTCAATCTTCTATAGGAGTGATACAGGATTAATGTGTCAGTAAATTGTTCATTGCTGCATAAGATGAGAAAGAGCTGGACTGACAGGGGCCTGGCAGATAAGTCTTTAGGCCAGGAAGTTTTATGCCAAAAGGGATTAACACTGGAGCTCATGAGTCTTTCACAATACCAGCTTGAAAATGAGAGATCCATGTCCTTTGTGTTTATTCACATGAGAGTTTTGCTTCAATTGTGTCTTGTTTTGATGTTTTCAAACTTCTTTGGCTAGAGGAAGTTTAAGCCACATTTTTACTTCATTCTTTTTTATTTATATACTTATTTATGTACATGAAAATATTTCTTGGACTTTTTCCTTTTATGCTTCCTCTCAGTGTTGTTATTGCCACATTAGAGCAGTGATTAAAAAATGTAAACTTCAGTATCAGTTCTATACTATCGGTTCTTCAGTAAATATGAATTTTGTTCTGAAGTGTCACTGAAAAGGGAATTTTCCACTATGTCACTTCATTAACTCTGCTTCTTACATATCTATAAGGACCCCTTAATTGGCTGCTTTTGTGCTGTACCTATTGCCAGACTCAGCATGGATTTGCTCAGTGGGAGACAATATTGTTTTCCCCCCATTGTGAAACCCAGATGGATTTCTAGAGAAAGAGTGTCATATATCAAGCTGAGAGAGAGGATAAAGGTAACAAATATGTAATTTGTTACATAAATTACATAAAATACATAAATAAAGGAGGCCATATATTTTGGTAAATGGGTGTGGTATACATCTGTATCTGCATAATGTATCTATACCTACATCTGGAATACTACATATCTTTATATAAAACAATAATATTTCATTTGTATCCCCTTCTTTCCTCCAAAGAATGCAATGTATCATGTATTAGGTTTTTTTAAAATTAACCTGTATAAAACATTGAGAGATACGTTAGACTAAGAGATGGTCATATGGCCACATACACTCCATAAATGTAATATCTGAGTAATTGAATTATATATATATATATTTCTTCTGGTATTGTTCCTTCAAGGCATTGCTAACTCCTGGCAATTACCTGAACCTTCCTACAGTTTTCTTGGCAAAGTTTCCAGAAGTGATTTGCCTTGTTTATTTCCTAGCTCTGAAAGAGAGTGACCGAGATGGCTTCTAGTTCTATTCTTTCTATTTCTATCTATTTCTATTTCTTTCAGGCTGGTATAATACTTGATTTTAAAAAAAAAACAGGTATGATTCTTGAGAACAGAGGGAAAGTCAAGACCAATTCAAAATAAATAAAAGAAAAGAAAAAAAAACAGTAAGGAAATTATACTGAATTTTTGAAAGCACAAAAAGCCCTTAATGGAAACCAAAAAAAAAAGAAAAGTGTATTATTTGAAACTATCAAGTGGTTCAAACCTCACTTAAAGTTGTATAGATTGTCATGCCTCAGCAGGATTATCTGTACCTAAAGCACCAAAGAATGAAATCTCTACTTATCTCTCCCTTTCAGTCTGCTAATTTTATTTAATAATATTATGGACATAGTATAGTCCATGTAAACATATTGCTAGAATAGGAATTCATTTCAGATATTCTGAAATTATAGCTGGAAGCTCTGTTTCTCTGTGTATGTGAACCTTCCACCCAAGCCTTGAAAAGAAAAAGAACAATATATTGAAACATAAACAAGCACATGTGCCTGGGTCCCCCATTTGTGCACTCAGTATTTTCACAGATGCAATATGGATGTCTCCCCCCACCCAAAAAAAAGCCAGTTTGCTGTTTTCTTATTTGGATGCATTTCTTTTATGTTTCCAGTCTAATCAATAACGCTGGAATTCCTAGCTGGTTCTAATCAAGGTCAATGGGATTTAGCTTCTGGAATGAGCCAATGTTGAATAGGTCCTGAGTTATGCTGCATTTCTAGTCCAAAAAGAGAGATTGCATCTTCTTAGCATATATTTTCTTGACTAATAGAAAAATATCAACTTAACCATGGAGGCTTATTTTGATGATCTACCAATATGTTGATAGGAAGGAATGGCCTGACTTAGTGGACTGAATAGGGAATTCGGGAAAGTGAACTGAGGCATGAAATTTGAGGGAGGAAGGGAGGGATGGGGGAGGGAGGAAGGGAAGGAAAGAAGGGAGGACAAAAGGAAGGAAGGAAGGAAGGAAGGAAGGAAGGAAGGAAGGAAGGAAGGAAGGAAGGAAGGAAGGAAGAGGGGAAAAGCTAAAAAATATATTTGGAGTACACTAAAGGCATACACTTCATGTGTCAGATTTCTCTCAGTCTCTGAGTGTGTGGTATTAGCCAGGATTTCTTTTGCTGTATCATTCATGCCCAGCTGGACCTGGCTTGACAGAAGCAAAACTGTGCCAATGATCTCTGGACTCTCTTCCACTCTTGGCTATTTCCTTCAATGTTTGATTTTGTTACTAACATCTCTTTCTGGGTCAGCAGCCTCATTTCTAAACCAAGAATGAAAATGCAGCCAGAGGCATCAGGAGGAAAATGGATGGAGGAGAAGCAAATAATGAAAGCTGGATCATATTTGTCACAACGCAGGTTTGACCCTTTTGTATGTATGTCATGACAACTCACACACATACCAAAAGGGCAGAGCTTGTGGCATGATGCTGAAAGGGAGTGACATAGTGTGCCAATGGTAATGCAGCATGAACCAGCAGCCTGTGTTTATGAAAAGGATACTGTCTGATTTAATCACTGCAACATGGGCTCTGTTACTTTTTTAATTTGGTTAAAAAAGACACACTATTTCAGCAGTTTTGAGTTTCAGTTTCTGCTGGAATGAACTATCTTCATATATAAAGGTTCAAATCAATTTAGAGAAAGAAAACACACTTCATTTAAGTACATTTTTGTTATCTATTTTACAATGATTACATTAATGTAAAACATATGAAGAACGGTTGAGAAGCTTTAACATATCAGAGGGCATATCAGGTAAGATCCAACGCTCATTCTCCCCAGTTGGCCGAAGCCGAATTTCAAGCCGAATTTTGCAGTGAATGGTTAAAGAAGCCATGCAGCCAGCCATGGAGAGGACGGAGACCATTGGGTTACCGCCCATGGGCTTCTCCGAAGATATGATGCTGCGGAATGCTGCGGAGTGTACTCATGGCACTCAGAAATGTTGGAGATGCAGCAGCAGGCAATTTTAGAATAATTTGGAGTTCTGATGTCAAGGAACAGAAGCCAATTGATTTTTTTAAGAGAAAGGTCAGATTAATACTAATAACTATCTAAATTTGGAAGAGAGTTGAAAAATGCATCCAGCCCTGATCGGACTGAGTCTAAAGCTCTTGAGGCTAGTCTAGAAAAAGAAGGACTAGGAATGACATGATGAATGAGTGACAATATTCTAGTATTTGAGGGGCTGATACAAAGAAGAGAGGGTCAACTTGTTTTCCAAATCACAAGAAGGCAAGACAAGAAATGATGGATGGAAACTAATCAAGGAGAGAAGCAACCTGGAATTAAGGAGACACTTCCTAACAGTGAGAACAATTAACCAGTGGAACAGCTTGCCTTCAGAAGTTGTGGTTGTTTAGTCACTGGATACTTTTAAGAAGAGATTGGACAGTCACTTCTCTGAAATAGTACAGGGTCTCCTGCTTGAACACGGTATTGGACTAGAAGACCTACAAGGTCTCTTCAAACTCTAATCTGTCTGAATTGAATTGATTAATGTAATCAGAACAGGACAAAGAGGAAGCTCCTTCTTCTTCATTTTCCATTTTCTTCTTCTTTTAACCAAAAGAACATGTGTCACTGGCACACAAAACCATGTAATTTGTCTTGGAAACAATTCAGTGTGTGTATGTGTGAGCTGGCTAGACATAATGAATGACTGTGTGACCTGTCTCCAAATGGCCTTTCTGCAGACATCTCACGATATATCTTTCTTTCCAGTTTTAAACAAATTCAGTGAGAATTAGGAACTGTTATGCATTCTTCTTTGGTTTGGGTGATGAAAATAGCTGCACATTTTGGATGATCAGCTACTTTTGACTGACATATTCAGTTTGCTACATTTTGCACATCTTGCTTTATTGTTTCCACACATTTTTGTAGGTAGATCAGTTTATAAAAGAGGAGCCAAGCCTCTTGGAATCTATGTATTCTATTCACACATAATGATTACCATAGAAATGAGAGACATCTCATTTACACATTTTGACAGTGCATCTTCTAATAGTGTTGGTCACCACATTTGACAGCCACATTTCTGAAAGATTTCTCTTCTCAAGAAGGATAATTCAGCCTATCATTTGATAATGTTATAAAATATTATATAAAGTCTTTATTTTTATTCATGTTGGTCTTAACATGCCATAGTCAACTGGCATAGTAAGTGTCAGCCTTTGCTTCATTTTCTTGCTATCGCCTGCCATAGAAATGGCGAAGGTGGGGGCATGGTATTAGGGAAGGGAATTGTATGGTATGGAGGAGTTATGTAGAAGGGAGTTTTGTTCTCACCATCTTCTGCGGATGCTGATGGTTGATGTTTGGACTTGGTCAAGGCCAATCGTCTCTCTTACCAACCTGATGCAGCCTTTTGAAGATGCACCCCACACTTTAGGGAGTTGCAGATTGGACACTGGGCTGGGGTAACTGGAGGGAGGGAGCTGGGTAATCATTTGATATGTACTTGTTTGTGCCTTTTTGGCTCAGATCTTGCTTTCCTTTTCACTGCTATCAATTCATATCTAGTAAAAGTACTTTATGTCTATTCAAATGGAGTTGAGGTTTTTTTTTTCTTGGATACTGAAGGAGCATGCCGGACAGTAATGCTAAAAGTCTTTATAATATTAAACATACTCAATAGATGCAATTGTGCACTATGAGTCTTTTCAGTTGCTACAAAATTGTTTAGTAATACAATCATTATTGGACATCATTTTTTTTTCTGGTGAAATAGAAGATATTTCTTAATACAGAAAGTATCTTTCAGGTACTGTGGTTCAAAGCCAGAGAAAGTGAAAGATAAAAATCAACCCTTCAAACTGTGTCCATAAATCATCTCAGAGTCAACTAGGGAAGATAAAAGTATTGAAATAATATTATTACTTTCCTCAGTTCTACTTAACATTCTAACATTCTTTGTATTTAGCGCAACACAAACAGAAAATTACCCAAGCAGGAATCCTTGAAGCCAAGATAATCCGATTTTGTTATAGATAGCAAACAAACTTAACCTGGTAAAATGTATGAGGGATCTTGTGTGTTTTCAGTGACAGATATGGATTAATCAGCACAACTCAGATCTCTTCAGGGTAAGGTTTGCCTAACTGAGGGTTAGATTGGTTCTTTCATCAGTGTCCATAAGGGAGGCACTAGGTTCCCCATTCCCTTTTTAAAAGAACCAACCTCTTTCCCATATTAAAAAATAGTGACTTTTCTGACTTGAAAAACAATTTGGTGAAATGGTTAAGGTAAAGCAGAAAGTGAGAGACTGTGAGCACTAGTCCCACTTTAGGCAGGAAGGCAACTGGAACATCTTGAGCTAATCTTTCTCTTGCCACCCTAAGAAATGGTGAACCAATTCCAAAATCCTGCCAAGAAAAACTCAGGAACCTATCCAAGTAATCTCCAAATCTCCAGGAGTTAACACTGACCTGAATGCACACAAAGACAGACAGACAGACAGACAGACAGACAGACAGACCGACAGAGGGGGGGAAGGGAAGGAAAGAGGGGTGGGGAGAGAGATTATGCTTTTATCCATTTATTTTTGTTTAACTTTTGCTAAAGCATGTAGCAAAAGGTAGTTACTAGTGTATGTGTGCTCCAAAAAGCAGAATGGTGACCGAGGGCTGTGAAATATCCTAGCTCTATAATATTCTCTGTATTGTTATGTCCATGGGAAAAGTGTGAGTAATTATCAGCATTCTTATCCAGCTTTCTGATGAGTTGGGAGTAATTTTAGGGAAATGTAGGATGAGAACAAATCTGATATTGAATAAAAGCACAGTTTATTAAGGACCAGAATTTTTGGGTGTATGCATGTATAATGACAAACAAAGGTGGCAGCTTTTCCTTCTTATTTCCTAATGAGGCTTCTCTTTTCTTTCTAGAACATGCCCACACTGAACAGTTTGCCCACAATTATTCAAAATAGTGTCTTTTTATATATTGAGCGAAGGATTCTATTGTGAAGATACACATGTTTTAAGTGATGATTAGAGAAAAATGTCTAAAGTGCAAGTTGCACTACACAGTTGAAGGAAGATAAGAAGAGTAAAAATACGAATATTTTTCATTCCAGAATAGTTTGTGCAAATCTCCCAATAATACTTTAGGACTTGAAACAACATTTTTAACAGTTAAAATCACAATGTCTGTTTTCATATTAAAACTGGAATAATGGCTTCAGACGTTGCTTGTAATTGTCTCCAAATGCATTGCATCCAGTCCTTTGTGTCTGTGTGTCTGTGTGTCTCTGTGTGTCTGTGTGTTTGTGTGTGTGTAAGAGAAATAAAGTAAAACAACAGTGAAGGCAGATGCCAGGAACAGGTGTTTGAGCATGGAAAACAATATGACTGCTTTAACAATTAAAGGGCAGGTGTTTCCATGTGTTCCAAGGTATTTCTCTCAAAGGACATGTCCAGCCTATTTCACAGTTTTATCTGTCTGTATTATTGTCCTTTAATAAAACATATCATTTCTTTTGCTCTGTGAATGCTTTTCTTAATTACTGAATCTGCTATTTTACCTTTTCTTAGATGTAAACAAAATAAGCTATATGACTTTCGTAAGAACCAAATGGCCATGTCTATTTTCAGCTGGCAGAAAATATGTAAAAGAAAATGCTGTCCTAATTGTTTATCCTTTCATAATAATGAGACCAGTGATTGGGGCTATCCTTGACATTTTAATGAAGGCAAGTGAAGGGAGGTGATTAGTATATTTATCTGGCTTCAATTCTTTTTCCACTAATAATTTTCTGTCAGTGGGGAAAAAAACAGCATTCATTCTCTTTAACGTAGGTTAACAGCAATAGCAATAGCACTTAGACTTATATACCACTTCACAGTGCTTTACAGCCCTCACTATGCGGTTTACAGCGTTAGCATATTGCCCCCAACAATCTCGGTCCTCATTTTATCCACCTTGGAGGGATAGAAGGCTAAATCGACCTTGAGCTTAATGAGATTTGATTTACCAAACTGCTGGCAGCGGTGATCAGCAGAAGTAGCCTGCTGTACTGCACTCTAACCACTGTGCCACTGTGAGCTGGTGAAGAATAGGTGGAGGGTGGTTTTAACCATTTATGAAGTTGATTAACAAGCCACAAGTGTGGCAGTGATTCAAATTTGTCACTGATGGGGATATTTTTGACCATGGGACTAGCACTTGCTTGAAAGATCACTTAACCAGAATCCCAAAACTGTTAAATAAACTGAAGACATGGAATAAGTATATCAGGTGAAGTGGGAAGCAACAATTGATCAGATGTGATGTCCATTCTTAAATAGTGTGAGAGTTAGGTTAGGTTAGGGCAGTGCTAGCAATATTCCCAATACTATTCAAATGGCTGGTAACACCCAGAGGAAGCTGATTGGATGGCTACAGAAGTGGTATAGGAAAAAATGGACACACTTCTCCATCCCTAGTAGTAGTAGTAGTAGTAGTAGTAGTAGTAGTAGTAGTAGTAGTAGTAGTAGTGGCGGCGACGATGATGATGATGATGATCATGAATCTCTTTGGTCTTCTGGCAGCTGGCAAAACATGGCTCATTGTAAGTGATCTTCTGACCCAGATGTTCTTTCCTGTACTGTATACTTCAAGCAAAAACTGGCCAAGAAGGGAAATTCCCAGTAAATAGGAAGGGATGTGCTGATGGGGCCAATAGGAATTTGGAAATCCCATGCCAATAACATTATCAAGCACACTGTCAGTGAGGTATCATATTGGTGGTAAAACTGTGTTAAAGATGACTTTCAGTTACCCCAGCTGCCAGTGGGGAATGAGATAGAGTCAATGACACAAAGATGTGACTTAAGAAAAAAATTAGGAGCTTATTCATGCTATGGTTAAGGAAATGTGAGAATGAGGCTTGAATCTCACTCCTCAGAGTAGAAAAAATATTAAAAATATGCTCATGGGCATACACTAATTGAAGATAATACAATGGAGCATTCTGAATTATGTGCAAAGCCTTAAACTAGTGCATATTTCCTCAAATTTCTACATGGAAATGTTGCCTTTCCTATGCATTATCCTATATTTTTCAAGAACTCTATATGAGATAACGTCATGCAAGACTAGGCAAATCTGTTCTACAAATGAACAGTCTGCATTTATTTAAGGTAAACATTGCACAATAAATGTCACATTTGCTTTCTCATGTAGTTGGTACAAATTCCCATTTTACACACAGCAATTAGAATCAAATTCAGAACCTTTCAAATCCACTCAGCTTTGTTATTTGAGTGATGTCTAGGGGGTCCCAGAGTTCACAGAAGAATGCGGCATTGAGTAAAGGCTTTATGAATGGTAGAAGAATGACCTATTCAGAGAAAGAGGCCCATATGAAAGATGGTGCTCAGTGAAATAAATAGTCATTTTCTTCATGCACATTAAATGTAAGCATCTGTTTCCTTTAGCCTATGCTCAAATTCAAGTTTATCCCCATGTGAAATTGAATTAAACTCTTAATTGGCAAGTATTGTTTGATGTTCATTAGCAAGTAAATAAGCAAATATTCTTATGGCTATTTTGTTGTTGACAGTAACTATAATGTTTAGACTTCTTTTTCTGTTATTTTGAACACTTAAGGCAGCTAACAAAATTTAAAGATAAAAACAGTCATCTATAAATATTGAATCTGTAGGAATAGGCGTGTGGTGAGGTTTATGGCTGGTGAGGCAGCATTATTTTTAGACTTGTGGACTTCAACTCCCAGAATTCTACAGCCAGGCATACTCAGTTCCGATTTAAAGTGACAGCATTTGTTTTTCTAAACTTATTTGCTAAATAAGTTTTCCTCTTTCTTTTTCTTTTTCTTCTCCCTTCCCCTCCCTCCTCCCTCTCTCCCTTCCTCCCCCCTCTGTCAAACACACACACACACAATTGCACCAGGATTCAGAAAATTTAGGTTTTCCTCCTCAGTCCATGTTAGCAATACCACTAGCAGCATTTTGGCTGGCAGGTGTAAGTAAAAGTGGAAATTCATTCTACTGAAAATATTGTTTTTGTTTATGATTGGATAATTAAAATTTCAGAAGACCTCTCTCAAACACACACACACACACACACACAAACATACACACACACACACAGAGTTGCATCAAGAGGATGAAGTTTGAATTCCTCCCTCTCACTCTAACTCACATGTATCTTTTCCAGCTGAAGATTTCAACTCTACTCTTGCCTGCCATCATGAAAAGAAAAAAAATGTAAAAGGAAAAAGGCAAGAGCTGAGGTCAGGCTGAGCTAGTTGCTGCCAGAGTCACTGTGTGGATGACTCTGCTTAACTGTTTAAAAAAGCCTCTAAAAAAACACCCTCTACAGGAGGAGGCAGGAGAATGGCCTGCCTCATCTACATCAGGAATTTTTCGGCTTTTAATCCTTGCTTAGCTCTGCTCGAGTGATCATAAAGTCAGACTAGATGAGGCACCTCGTTCTCCTGCTGCCTCCTGTAGAGGGCACTTTTTTGGAAGCTTTTTTAAAACACTAAGCACTAAGCAGAGTCATCCATGGTGACTCTGGCAGCAACTAGCTCAGTCTGACCTCAGCTCTTGCCTTTTTCCTTTTACATTTTTTTTTCTTTTCATGATGACAGTGGTGAGGCTCTGCGTCCCCTGCCTCCCGTGACTGCACGTCCCTGGGAATAAGCAACTACATGAGAATTGAACTAAAATTTTCAATTCTATGATACTGTGCCAGCTGCTTTTAACAATTGCAGTGAAGTTGGGCTCCATAGGACTGCAAAATATACATTCAGTTGCCACAGATTGCCTTTTCCCATGAAAAATCGTAATTAGATTCAGCTATAAAAAGTAGCAATGGCAGAAAGTGCATTTAGGAAGAGTGATACTATGTTTTCATGTCCTCAGTTTTATATAGTTTCTAAAAATCTGGTTCTTGAGTATGTTAGTTGCACCAAAATCTTAGCAGGTTTTAAAAAAACTTTTATTCTAGCTATGTAAATAAAATATGCGGCTGTTGATAAAATAGGATTGCTAACATGATCACTAATGTCTGATGATGGATATCGCAGAAGAAGAAGAATAAATAAAACATGGTTGAGGAAATTAACAATAACAGAGTTGGAAGAGACCTTGGAGGTGTTCTTGTGATCCAACCCCTGTTCAAACACAAACCCCTCAGACAAACGGTTGTCAAATCTGTTCTTAAAAACCTCTAGTGGAGGCAAGTCATCCCACCAATTGTTTTAACTTTCAGGGGAGTTCTCCTTAGTTCCAATTCCAGGTGGCTTTCCTCTTTGATTAGTTTCAACCATTTCTTCTTGTCCTGCCTTCAGGTGTTTTGGATAATAGGTTGACTCCCTCTTCTTTGTGGCAGCCCCTGAGATATTGGAACGCTGCTATCAGGTCATCCCTAGTCTTTCTTTTCATTAAACTAAATATAACTAGGATACCTCAAAGGAAAATAATTAAAACACATATCTATATAGCCTATTTTAATTATACAGGGTCTCTGTGTTTCATTATATAACTAGTCTGCTATCATCTACCTCTGTCACAATATGGAATCTGAGATAAATCGCTCTCAGCTTTCTTCTGGTGAAAAGGGTTTTGCTTTTTATCTAAAGAAGCTTTGGCTCTTCAGGAAAAGTTCTCTTGAAAGCGCTAAAGGAATTTTAAAGGTGGAATTCCATGTTTCTGATCCCATGAAAAAACACTGAGCCCTGCCTGTGGTCAGCATTTTGGGGATTAAACTGGCAGGCTGGATTAGCCCTTCTGAGTGAGAGATTCCCAACCTCTGTTGTGAAAAAAAGAAATCCTTAAGTAACACTAATAAAAATAAAAAATGGTCAATCTTCAACTATCTTCTTTTAAGCAAGACATGGTGTTTCATGTACAGTTTTTATAAGATGAACTTGATTGTCTGGATTGTTCATCCTTTCAAGATTCAGATTTATCTGTGAATCAGATACAACCCTGACTCATGACCTTCATTGAAAACAGAGGACAGATTTGTCTAAAATGCCTTTATAAAAAATACATACATAAACACACACACACAGACACACACACATGGTAGATAGAGACAGGCAGAGAGAATATCTCTCTCTCTCTCTGTGTGTATGTTTATGTGTGTGTGTGTGTGTGTGTGTGTGTTGTGACTCAGCAGACGTCTTCTGTGAGTCTTTTCAGGATGCAAGATTAATTATGCAGCTGGGGCTCGTTAGTGGATATTCTGGGGATAAAAGGACGGATGGTACCACGCCCTAGTTGCAGGACTCAACGTTCCTTGGTTCGTACAACATTGCTTGATCATCAGTCGTGGTTTATGTAAGATACACTTGGATAAGTGCTTTGTGTTTACTGTAACCCTGATTCAAGGCTACACTTGGAGAAGTGCATTGTTTGTAAGAGTTGTTTTGTATTCTGTTATCTCGTCAGAGACTGTATTTATGTTATTTTTGGGCTCGAAGCCAGTCTGAGCCGAGAACTGATAAAGAAAGTTCCTTTTAAGTTTGTTTGCCTGCCGCCTGTTAACAAGTGGAGAAGGGGGGGCAGAACATATATGTATGTATGTATGTATGTATGTATGCATGCATGTATGTATGTATATGTATATATAAAATAAAAAATGTTTATTGCAACAATGCCTGGATTCTTCTAGATTTCATGAAAATCTATTTCCTGCAGTATATACTCCGACTGAGCATTCACAGACGTGCCATGTATTCACTGATGTAATTTAGTCAAGGGAAATACAGTTCCTTTCAATAAGCTGTTATTATTGGTTTTATTGGTTTTGAATTCAGGTATATTTATTTTTTGATGTCAGGTGCCATGATGATTTCTTACTCCATATATCATTTCATTAAAACTGAAAATAGGCATATGCAAAACTGTACAGGAGAAAAATACCTAAAATCTGTTAACCTTATTTTGTGTTCCTAGCAAGCAACTGCACTTCATCACAATCTGAAGCAAAACAAATGTCTAGTGTGGGAATTTCATCATGTTCAACAATGAAGTGGTTTGGGTCAGTGAATTCCTCTTTTCCCTAGCTCAGTCTATAAACTTACATTCTACTACCATCCATCATATCCAGCTGACACATTAAGAACATGGCATTCTGCTGTTAAATTTCATATTTGAAGGGAAAATAATTCCCTCCTATTTCTGCCCTTGGCTTTTACACAAAGGTTTAAGCTTTGCTTATGTGTTAAGTCCACATAGAGCATTGGAGGCATGAGTTTGCATTCACCCTCAATGTCTTGCTCTTTTAAGTACTAATTATATATAGATGGGGGTAGTTTTATAAACAAAAATGTATATTCCCCATTTTTTAAAGATCTGGCTGTTCAAAATGCTTGACATGTACAATATGCTGAGAGCATGGCACTAGCATATACTGTACTGCAAATCTCCTTGCGTAAGATTTAAATAATTCTTGAATTTAACATTGGTACAAGGTTAATGTTAAATATTTTCATACCTTTTTGTGGTGTTTTATTCAGATATGTATTGTGCTAGGAATGAATTAAATAAAGTCACTTTATTTCAAATTGCCTAAAACAAAGATACTCCAGTAGCAACAATGAACTCAGTGTAGTGCTATAAAATGCTCTGCTGTCTATTAACTTTAACACGCTAGTAGAAAAGCTCTTGTTTCAAGGTGACTTCTTGTGGTTTCAGTAGGGCAATAATTCAGCCCTTCCCCTGTGGTGGAACTCATAACAGCATTGGTTTTTCTGCTGTTCCTAAAACTTTTCAGTTTGCCCGGTATAATCATTCCTCCATTCCGCCAATAACCATCCACAGCAACAGCCTTTACATTTCATTTTATTATTTATTAGATTTATTTATTCCAGTGCCTAGTTCACAAATGTAACTTTGGGTAGTAAATATGCATCAAAGACAAATTACTTGTGTCCAATCACACTTGGCCAATAAAGAATCAAATCCAATCCAACCCAATCCAACCCAATTCAACTCTACTCTACTCTACTCTACTCTACTCTACTCTACTCTACTCTACTCTACTCTACTCTACTCTACTCTACTCTATTCTATTCTAAAACACTTTACAAATAATTCAAAAAGAAATAAAGCAAAATGTTTAATGGTAATTGAGAACAAACAATAACACTCAACAATAATAACATTTCACAGTTGTAACCCCAATTTGTTGATTCATGTTTCATGCCTCTTGTGACGAGCCATGGTTGGAGCAATTTAATTTCAGGGGAATGGTATTCTAGAAGGAATGCCCTGTTCCCATCCAATGGCATTTGTAACTGAGGGGAGCCAGAATATTTTCCTCCTGTTGAACAGGTGGAAACAATTGGAGAGATGCACTCCTATAAATAATCTGTCTCTGTGCCATAAAGCTCTTTATACTGTAGATGATAACTAGCACTCTGATTTTCAATCAGAAGCCTAAGTTAAAGGTAAAGGTTCCCCTCTCACATACACTTTATTGCCAAAAGTATTTGCTCACAACTGATTCTGATTATTTGGATGGGTGAGCGAATACTTTTGGCAATATAGTGTATGTGCTAGTCATTTGCGACTCTAGAGGGCTCATGTGCTCATCAAGAGCCAGCACTGCCTGAAGACTTTTTCCGTGCTCATGTGGCTGGCATGACTAAACGCTAAAGGTGCTGTTACCTTCCCACCAAGGTAGTTCCTATTTTTCTACTTGCATTTTTACATGCTTTCGAACTGCTAGTTGGCAGAAGCTGGGACAAGTAATGGGATTCTGTTTTGCAACACTAGGGATTCGAACTGCCAAACTGCCGACCTTTCTAATCGACAAGCTCAGCATCTTAGCCACTGAGCCTGTTCAGCTCATGGATCAGACATGTTACATGGGTTTATGATCGCCTGTGCTGCTTCATTTTAAATGAGATACACTTCCAGTTGGTCTTTAAGGGTAGCCCAATGTAGAGTAATCAGTTTCAGTAATCCACACAGGAAATAACAGAGGTATGAATGACTATGCAGTGCCTCCCAGTACAGGAAAGTATGCAACTACAGCTATCACCTACTCTTTGAACAAGAACTGTGAGTCCAGAGCTTTGAGTTTAGGAAGATTTCCTTGTGATTATGCACAGTTCTGATTGGTATATTGCAACCTCATCCAGAACTGAAGCTGGAAAAACACTGGATCCTGAGAGTCCTATAACTAAACCAGTCGGTCTTGCTATATTTGATTTGAAGCCTGTTTTTCCACATATGGATACTCACAGCTTCCACTATTGTGTTAGAGACACAACCTCCAAGATATCACTTAGTCAGCCTCAAGTAGAGATGTAGAGCTATGTATCATCAGTCTACTTGTGATATCTCAGTCCATTCCATTAGATGACATCACCCATCAAGTGTAGATGTTAAATTGAAGTTGTAGAGGAAGGGTTCATTTTCTTCCTCACCCTACCTTCCATTAACACTCACTGGAACCAGTTTCAGAGAAAGTAGGACATTCAACAAAGTACTCTTCATATCCCTGAAGCTGATCTAGAAGAATGTCACAATTGGTCAAAGATGCCAAGAGAAGAAGGAAAGTTAGGATAGGGACACTATTCCCATCCTGTTTCTGCCAGAGGTCATTCACAAGTGCAATGAATGCCATTTCAGTTTCATGCCTATATCTGAAATTTGACTGAAAAATGTTCACATAGTCTATTTCCATAGGATTCTCTGAAGTTCAGTATGGCTATCTTCTCAACAAACTTCCTGAAGGGAAGATTGAGATCAGATGAAAATTATCTAAAAGTTGGATGCAGAAATGGCTTCTTAAGTGGTGCAGTGGTGGGATTCAATTTTTTTTACTGCTGGTTTTGTGGACATGGCTTGATGGGCATGGCTTGGTGGGTGCGTCAGGGAAGGATACTGCAAAATCCCCATTCCTACCCACCCCACTAACCTACTTTCCAGCTCCGTTCTCCTGTGCATGGCAACAAAAGAAGACCCAGCTCATCAGCTGGGACTCAGGAGGCAGTGAATAGATGGAGGTGGGTCAGCCAGAGGTGGTATTTGCCGGTTCTCTGAACTACTCAAAATTTTCGCTACCACTTCGCCAAAACCGGTCAGAACTGGATCACCTCTGGATACATCACCATCTCTTTAAGTATTGGCAAGACTATCTCTGAAGGATAAATTACCAGGTTCTAACCATTCAGTTTCCTGGAAGCCTTAGCTAACAAGCAGGAACATCAGTCCAATGCACAGGTGATTGAGCTGACAAGTCAGAGAACTTTATCAAGATCAATGGAATAAACCTCATCCCAGATAATTGGACTAGATTTAATCTCTGCTGAATATTTTTTAAAAAAATAATTAATCTCAAGTGATTGATAGGAATTGTTTCAATTCCCTAAATGGTCCTAGAGCATTTTGATATGGCAGAGTAAAATAATGATTATTTTATTTATTATTATTTTTTTAAAAAAGCTTCAGTCAGGAGGATGAATTTTTCTGGATTGCCCAACAGTGCAAAAGAAAGGCAATATCCATAGGGGGACATTTCAATTTTGAATATTTAATGGACCATTGTAACATAAAATGCTGTGGAGAGAAAACCCATTTTAAAGTAAATTAAAATACCTTGACAATATCAATTGAACTTTGGCAACTCAGCCAAGCGATCCAGTAATAAAGGCTTTCAAAGAAAAATGATGAAAATAGAAGACATGTTTATAAATATGCATGTCATCAATTCATTTGGGTTATGAGATAATTTTGCCTTCTGGGGAATTAAAATATCATGTTCACCAGATTGTGTCATAGATTATCCATTAGTAAACTATTCATATGATTTTATGTAAATTTGTTTGTCAGCAACACAATGGAAAATGTTCTTTTAACTAATACATTTAGAAGAAGAGAGCATAATGGATGGGTGGTTTTTAGAGAATTTTATTCACCTTCACTGCTCAGAATGCTTCTGTATAAATATACAGTATGTTTGCATATATATATATATATGTATACTCCTTATCACCATAGAAGTGGTATATATTGCTATGTTCTGTAGTTTTCCCTCTGGTCCGTTGACTAGGGGGCACTGTCCTCGCTCTTGATTGGTTACCTCTTTGAGAGCCGGTATTTATAAAGAGCTGCAAACAGGGCTCAGCTGTTGCCGGTTAGCTGAGATGTGCAAATTGTGAAGTGCCACGTTTGGCAACCTGTTAGCATTAAAACTGTTAGCCTTTTGAAGTCCTGGCTCGCCTCCGTTTGTCCACCCGCATTCTCCCAGCTAGAACATTGGTGACGAGGGTGGGATACTGAGGCGCAGCCCAGGCAGAGCTGATAAAAATCACTAATCACAGAGCTGAATCACGACAGCTGAATTCCCTCAGAGGAATCACTCAACGAGAGGTCAAGCAAAGTCACAAAGCTTACGAGGACTGCTGTCCGATTATTCGACTGAGCAAACAAGTTACCTCAGAAAGGCTTCAATGAATACACTAGCAGTTTTTAACGGGGCCACAGAAACCTGAGACTCATATATTTCCCGGTTTGAATGTTTTTTAGAAGCCAACGATTACACCGATCTATCTGAGTAATTACAGAAATTACACTGGCCATCCTTTATGGTTACTGGGTATAGTGAAACAAATAATGGGGCCATGCTCTTATCTAGTGGAGATTGAGGACGGCAGGGTATGGAAGCACCATATTAATCAATTAAGGGCTAGGGAAGTTGCCCCAAACATGGTGGAGCAGCAACCGTGCCTGCTGGGTTAGCATACAACCCCAGCCGAGACTTACGAACAAAATCTACGGTCCTGCTCTCCTTCCCCCGAGAGGTTCAATGCTACTGTAGGGAAACCAACCATGGCCTTACCTGTTTTTCCCAGTGCCATTCCAGCGTTGCTGCCTTCCGAGGCGTCGATAGAGAGCAAAATGGCGGAATATCCAGTTAGTCCAGAAGCCCCGAGGAGCCTACTACCCACTGTGGCTGCTGAAGGCACACTAAAAAGATCTGGGCGGATCCGGCGCCGCCCTGGCTACTTGGAAAATTACGCATGCACATTCTAGGTGTGAAGGAGTGCTATGTTCTATAGTTTTCCCTCTGGTCCGTTGACTAGGGGGTGCTGTCCTCGCTCCTGATTGGTTACCTGTTTGACAGCCTGTATATCAAACAGGTCTCAGTTTTTGCCAGTTTGCTGAGACACGCGAATTGTGAAGTACCGCATTTGGCAACCTGTTAGCATTAAAACTGTTAGGCTTTTGAAGTCCTCGCTCACCTCCATTTGTCCACCCACGTTCTCTCAGCTAGAACATACATCTTCCTCAATATTGGGTTTTCTACCAAAGGCCTGGGAATATGTGGTTTCTGGACAGGTAGCCCTCAACCTATGACCACAATTGAACCCAAAATTTATGTTGGTAAGTGAAAATTTTGTTAAGTGAGTTTTGCCACATTTGTCAAGTGAATTACTGCAGTTGTTAAATTAATAACATTGTTGTTAAGTGAATCTGGTTTTCATATTGACTTTGCTGGTCCGAATGTTACAAAAGATGACTCCAGGACCCTGCAACCATCATAAATATGAGTTACTTGACAAACAGCCGAATGTAAATCATGTGACCAAGGGGATGCCGCAACAGTCCTATGTATGAAAAATGGTCATGTCACTTTTTCAGTGTCATTGTCATTTCTAATGGTCAGTAAGAGAACTATTATAAGTCAAGGACTACCTATAACTTAGCATTTTCCAGCACTGCACTCTTCTGGATGGAAGATGTGACTCCTGGGATCTGTTGAAGCAGTCTCCCAGGTTAGGAGTCATAGCCTTGACTATTTCTACTACCACTTTGACTTTACTTACCATATCTTCTCTAGTTCTTCCTTTAGGTCTTCGTTCCAGCTTGACATACTCCTTCTTCCTGATGTTGCTGTCAGATGGCACAACTACATCTATAAACATCATTGTCTTCAGGTCCTTGTCTACTACCATATTGTCTGATTGATTGGCCAGTACTAGCCTGACAGAAATACATTATCTTTTTTTATGTTTAAAAGAAAAAGCCCAGATTTCATTTTCCTGTTATATTTTTATTTAAAGATGTACCATTTCTTATTTCTAACCATACATCATTCAATAAACATCAAATTAAAGTAACAGTTCATTACAGTGGATATATCCACAGAACTAAGCCATACATATTTCATTTCAAGTGCCTCTTTAATACTATCAGCATCTGCCTGCTTCTGCTGCTTATGTGGGGCTTTTTCAAATACTTCAACTTGATTCTAAATATCAAAACAGTCATTGGTGTCCATGCATGATGCCCCATGATTATGGTACAACTTTGTGTCTACTTAGTGAAAATGTTTCTTACTTTATTTTTTTTTCTACTGATGGATTGCCAAAGGAAAAATAGGGTGGGGGAAGGTTTGTTGATAATAAAATAAAAAAGAAATTAAAAAATAAGGGTTGAAATGTTACTTCACTGAGTAGGAACCTTTTCTTCTCTGAAAAACTCTTATACTTTCTTTTAGAAATGTAGAACATGAAAACAACTCCTCCTCTCAGTTTTTGAGGAAGTCATTAATAGGTTGTTAAAAAGGAAATGAACAAGCAAACTATTTGTGATTTTTCCTGGGCTAGTGGGATTATTTAACATTATGAAGAAAAGACAGGACTATGCAGTGGTGGGTTTCAATTTTTTTTAGAACTTTTTCTGTAGGTGTGGCCTGTTTTGTGGGAGTGGCTTGGTGGTCATGTGACCACAGTGGTCACATGGCAGTGGGCTGCTGACTGTCCCAGCGCCTACTCGGTTGCTTCTGGAGGGTCAGGAAGATGGGCAGCATTCCCCCTCACCTCCCCAGCTGCCTGCAGCCTCGGAGCCTCGGCTAAGCAGACAAAGGAAGTGGTTGGTGGGGTAAGCATGGTGTGGACAGGTGGGGCAAGCAAGCTAGTGAGCAGTGACTGGGCGGGCAGGGGGAGGGAGTGGGGGGGGAGAAGGCTAGGGGAGGGACAGTACCAGTATGGGTCTCCGTGAGAAGGGGTATGGGAAGGCATGCTAAATTTCACCAACTGGTACGCCCATACCGCTGTGTACTGGCTAAAACCCACCTCTGGGACTATGTCAATGATTATACAAAACAAAGGACTTTTCAAAATATTTACAGGCAACAAAACTAGGATGGAGCAGTCTGGAATTGCAAATTATTGTAAGTCAAGAATAATATATTTCATTTAGATATCACATTGAGAAAAAAAGAAAGATTGTGGACATACATAATTTCCACTTTGACTTGAACAGGACAGTGCCAATGCTGAATACTTTTCACTCTTACATAATGTCTGCAATCTTACAAATGTTAAAAGGGGGAAGAGAAGCATGAATGACATTTATCAGCTTTGCTTGCAGGAGCTCAAAATGATGCTACTTATGACCTGTTTTTAAAGTCCCTATATTCACACATACACACAGTCATGTGATCATATTTTGGGGGCTTGGCAACTGGTTCTGATTTATGACCATTTGCAATGTCCCACAGTTATATGAACATGATTTTTTTTTCTCCCCAGTTTTCATGTTTATTCTGGCTTCTGGCAAAAAGAAATCTCATTAGGTATGAGTATTTGTTTAATGATTATGACATTCTTTTAGCAACTGTGGTGTTCACTTAATAACTGCTACAAAAAAGGTCATGAAATATGATGACCCACTTAGCTACAACCATACTTCTGATCTGAATTATGGTCATACATTGATGACTATCACAATGTATTCTCAATGATTGGTAGTTCTTGCTATAAAGAAAGGCAAGATGAAAAAGATGTTTGAGAACAGGAAGATATCTACTATAAAGTTTAAGAGCTGTAATAATAAAGGATGTAGTAGTTATCAACATATATACAGACACAAACTCCTGCCTTCACAAAATAGGTAGGCCACCTCTTCTCTGCACCAAAACAGTATGAAAAATAGGTACCACATCTAGCATTTTAGTTTGCATATATGCTTTCTTGCTTGAAAGAATATCTCTTTAATTTTTTTATTGTAATCTTAACAGAATGAAGCATTATATATTAAGTTTAAGAAATATTACAAATATTAAATATTTTGGATTCTGTTTCCTATACAGATTGTAAGAAGAAAAATTGACATAATTTCCTGTATTGCTTTGGCAAACTGGCATTTAGAAAAGATATCACAATACAATAGTCCCTGCATTAGAATAAGAATTAAGGAAGAGAGAAAGACAAGAAAAGGACTGCAGAATTGAGAAGAGTATTCAATGCAACTAAAACATAAGGGTAAACAGTGATTATTGAAATGAAAGCCAAGTTCAAATATATTCTTAATAATATAGAAGGATTGTCTCTGTGTTGCATAACTAAACAACGTTGGCCCTGTTGGGTCATTTTTAGTGATATTTCTTTAATTAAACAGAGAAAGAAAATGATCACAGGTGGGCAAAAAAGCAATGGGACCAGAAGAAATTTCCAACTTTCTGCCATATTCTCCATTTAATTTTCTTATGGCAATCTGGCAGGAAGACTTCCTTCCTTCCTTCCTTCCTTCCTTCCTTCCTTCCTTCCTTCCTTCCTTCCTTCCTTCCTTCCTTCCTTCCTTGTCATTTTACAAAACTAGAAGCTGAGAGTTTCTTCGTGAAAAAAAATTGCTTATAGCAGGGCTGTAAACCTTGTGGCCCATGGGTTGGATGCGTCACACTGTGGCCACATCCATGCCCAGTTTAGTAAAAAGTGAGGGGAGTCACGATATGTCCATGTGATGACACAAATTTGACACCACTGGCTTATAGGATCAAGTAAGGAAGGATTGAGTCTTGAAAGGACTAGAAGATGAGAAGAAAACCAGAATCTGATGAGCCAAAGGGAGGAAAGTCCAACCCAGAAGAAATTAAATAATTGCAAAAATGAGAATGAGGATTGCAACTTATAGATGAGCAAGCATAAGGTACACATTTATATCAAGCACAATATGATCTTTTTCCTTTTCCATGTAATAATTATTTCTACAGATCATGTGACTCAAGTAGCTCACCTGTAAGCTGAGTTTCAATAATTTCCCATATACATAGAGAGAGTCAGTTTGGTACAGTGGTTAGATCAGGAACTATGTATTCTGCCTTAAGTATAAAGTCCCATGGGTGACCCTCGACCAATCTCTCTCTCTCATGCAATGGCAAAACCACTTCTGAAATCTTGCCAAGAAAACTACAGGAGGCAGGGAAGGAGGATGGAAGGAAGGACCCTTTCAAAGATCAGCCTCTTTCCTTGTTGCTAATAAATTTGGTTTGTAAATTTCATCCAGTTCTCTTTAAAAAGGTAAAAATCTGCAGCCATTTGTTGTTTCCCCCCATGACAGTCAATAAAAGATTTGAAGTCTGGGGTTCTTGAAAGTCACTTTGGATTTGGCCCTGAATCAGATAGGGCAGTGTCTAAATCCAAGTTAAATAAAGTTGTTTTCCATCTTGCTAGTCATAGTCCAAACCAAATCTTGTGGTTGGTTACACATCACTAGTTTTAATGTCCAGTGATAAATGATAAAGAAATATAATACTTTAACTGCATTTGCTACTATACAGTAAAACGAGAATTTAATTCATAGTCCGTCACTTTTTTCTTTGTCTTTAAAAGTTTTTTACTTAATTGCCTTAAGCTTTCTAACTGCTATTATTGGGAAAGTTGCAGTTTTGAATGGATTAAACAAGGATGC
The DNA here is from genome assembly GCF_009769535.1 of Thamnophis elegans. Taxonomy (NCBI): domain Eukaryota; kingdom Metazoa; phylum Chordata; class Lepidosauria; order Squamata; family Natricidae; genus Thamnophis; species Thamnophis elegans. The sequence continues at coordinate 95,733,787 of NC_045543.1, forward strand.
AGATTCTTAATTCATTTAGTAAATTACAAAAAAAAAAGATGGAGGAATCCCCCTTGAAGTTATGAAATATTTATGTAACTCATGTCTTTTAAAATAATATTTTCAGAATAATGCTAAATCATACCTATTAAAGTGCAGGCAACAATTGGAAGAAGAGGGAAAGAAGAGAGAATAATGAAGTTATGGGGTAATAGAAGCCAAGTTGGTTGTTATTGGCTGAAAACTATTCTATAAACAGCAATGCAAATGGGAAAGAATAGTTTGGAAAGCTAAATGTTAAGGAGCCAGTAAAGGTGTGAACACTCTGAAAATAGTTCAGAATTTTTTTAGAGATTATATGACCAGTATTTACTGTATTTGCCATTCATTAAAGTGATCCTTCTTTCTTCAGTTTTTTAAAAAAGTTTATGGCACCTTTAAGGAATTTAGTCTTTAAAGTTAATGTAACTTACTTAGTTTCAAAGTGGCTGGTGAAGTTCTATTTCTCATTAAGTTTATCATCTACTCCACACACTATGCATTTCTTGCATTGTATTACTGTATTCTTTGCTTTTCTAAAAATGTATTTGAATAGTTGTTTGAATGCAGCCGTGAAGAACTAATTTTCCCATGTGAGTGTTGGGAAAATGGAGCAATCAAATGAAGTAGGTTTTGGGTTGCTTTTTTTTTGCTGTTAATTCACATTTATAATGTAATCCCTCTGAATAAATGGAGACTGAGGAAAAGCAAGATTTTCTAAGTAAAGCACAGCATAAATATAAATGGGGAAAAATGAAAGAAAAAAAGAAAATAAAACCCTGTAAGAAAATAATCCATTAATTCAGTTGAATTTTTTTTATTAATCTGGACACAATAGAAAGAGATATTGGATCTTTTATAAGTCTCATTGTAATGCTTATCGTTTATTTGTCCATTACAAAATTTTGCTTGCTCAGTATTTTGAAAAGCAGAGAGCAGCGCTTTTTTTAAATAAGAAAAACTAGGGACATTAAATTCTGAATTGCATTTACAGGGAGCTTTTTTGTCCCAAAACATATATTGTTGAGAATTTTTACATTCACTGAAGGTGCTTGACTAAAGGGTATAATAAAACCAATTGTATAAAAGGAAATTGACTGTGTCAGTACAGAGAAACATTTGCAGTTTAAAAAACAACATTAGATTGTGTTGCTTTGGGCAAGATATATTTCAGATACTGGTAGTTCGGGACTGCAACAGCTTGGGCCATTTCATGCGAGCATAACTGGATACTGATGCCTTTTATTAGCTGATTTTTTTTCAAACCCCAATTCTCATATGGAAAGGAAAGTGGTAAGCCCACATAACCAAACATGATTACTCAATGAAGATTTGCTTCTTTGTTCACCTTACCTTCTACTTAGATCTCTGAGACTGTTCGGAATTCATGTATTTTAGGACACAAATCAGGATCTTATGCAGAAAGGAACACCATGAAGGAAAACTATGGACTCGCTCTATCCCAGTTGAACTTTACTTTTCAGAAGATGGAAAAAGGAACAAGGGAGTGTATTACCTTGGACCTAATATTTCACCAAAGAATTGATAAAAGAAGTGCAGGTGATTGAAACCTTGGGAGAAAGGGATCACATTATTTAGATTTAGATTTAGATTTTATTAACATTTGTAGGCCGCCCTTTTCCCTGAGGGGACTCAGGGCGGCTCACATAAAATCAGGGAGGGGAAGTACAAACAGTAACATAGACACATATAATAAAAGTAATAAGCAACATACATTCATCATTCGGGAGGGGCGGCTATCCTTGTCCCCAGGCCTGACGGGCTAGCCAGTTCTTGAGGGCTGTGCGGAAGGCCTGGACGGTGGTGAGGGTACGAATCTCCACGGGGAGTTCGTTCCAAAGGGTCGGGGCAACTACTGAGAAGGCCCTCCTCCTTGTAGTTGCCAGCCGGCACTGGCTGGCTGATGGAATACGGAGGAGGCCCAATCTGTGAGTTCCTGATAGAAAGCACGGGTGGCAAACTCGATCACGTCACAGGCCAGATTGTGATATATCACAACATTTTTTGCCTTTGCCTGGGTGGGTGTGGCATACATATAATGTATCTGGCCTGTGAGCCACCAGTTTGATGGGTCTGATATAAAAGAAAGAAATAGAGAAGCGTGGGGTGTGCATACTGTATTTCAGAAGAGTTAATTTTGAGAATTCAAACAGAAAGTTGGTCATGTCCAATAGTTTGAAATTATGAAGAAAAAGCACTTACAAAAGTTGAGAGATCCAGAGCATAAGATAGGGAATGTCCAATCACAAACAATTCCTTTTGAAAAGAATAATAGGAGATATTTAGAGTGTGGACACAAACAAAGTGGAGTGCTTGATGTTCTTAACTTACCTATTAGCTAGATTATTCTCGCTGTCTTGTTACTATTTTCTTACAAAATATAAATATTTAAATAAAATTAGGAATATTGAAAGAAAACATCTCAGCTCTAAAGGATCTGAAAGTTAATATGCTTGAACAGCTATTTATCCCTGTACTATTGAGAACCAACATGTGCCATAATCATTAAAATATGAATAGCCTTTGATTTAAGCTTTTACTGTATTTGTTCAAGGTTTGAGAAGTCTTTATAAATACACCTTTGAGATTCATACAGCAACATGCCAAGAACTTTGGCTTTGAATAATTTAATTTCTTCAGGGACAAAGTTGTTTCTCTGCCAACAAGAAAATTTGTTGATTGCTAGGGCTACTTTCTGAGTTTTCTTCTCTGATGACCCCAGCATGTAGAAGATTGAAAGTGAATAGCTAGATATGTAAATGATTTTACCTGCTCAATAGGTCTGTTATTAGCTGTCCAGTTTGATTGATTATCAGAGCATCCTCCGGAAGAAAACAAAATTTGATTTTTTTGGTACTTTATTTCGAAGCATTTTCTCAAACCGTGCCTTCAAAGTTCCTTGAAACCTCTACATAACCCAGTTTTTGAAACGAAAAGAATAGCTACATCCAGAGGTGGTTTTTGGCAGGTTCTGACAAGTTCTGGAGAACCAATAGTGGAAATTTTGAGTAGTTCAAAGAACTGGTAAATACCACTTCTGGCTGGCCCCGCCCCATCTATTCTCTGCCTCTCAAGTCCCAGCTGGTCAGGCGGGAATGGAGATTTTACAGTAACCTTTCCCTGCCACTAAGCCAAGCCCACCAAATCACACCACAGCACACCCACTAAGCTACACTACGCCCACCAATCCACAAAGAACTGGCAGTAAAAAAAAATTGAATCCCACCACTGGCTTCATCATCTGCATATAAGACAATTGGAGTTGATTTAGAGGATGAAGGTCAGACGTGCCAAAAGTTACAAAAATATTGTTAATGTAATGGTTAAACAATAGGTGGGCTAGTATGCATCCTTGCTTAACTACTTTATGAGTGGGGATAGGCTCCATTAGATATTCCAAATTAGTGCCTTCATCCTGTGTAATGATATTACAGTGTAGCTGAATAATCAAATTAAGCAGGAGATGATCAATCAATAGTCAGCTAGGTTCCTCCAATTTTTTTCTAGGGGTAGAGCACAAAGCTCTCTTTAAGTCAACGGAGGCAGGAAAAAATTTCAACATCAGGGATATTTGTTTATCTAATATAGAATTTTTGTTAAATACAGATGAGAAAGTTTATAACTATTTGTAGACCCATTTTTATGATCTTTCAGCATTCAACCAGGTTTGATTTTTTCTTATCTTTAATTTTAGGTGTATTTGATACTTGGGTTTTTTTCATTTTTGAACATGGGTTTTCTTCTTTTTGTTGTTAGTGTTGAATGTCTGTTAGTCTGTTTTCTTTTCTTTTTTGTATTTTATATTTGGTGATAAAAGAATACCGTATTTTTTGAACTATAAAACATTCCAGACTATAAGACACACCTAACTTTTGGGGAAAGAAAACAAGAAAAAAAATGCCTCTGCCTCCCAGTAATTTGTCTCCTTGCAGCAAACAGCCTGGTACACTTCAACACAACCTGATTGTACCTGAAGGTTGGTACACTTCAACACAACCTGATTTAGCATGAGCAGCTGATTGGTGGTTGGATCTCCCTCCTGGAATATTGTCTATCAGCTGTTCCAGGTTGCGGGGATCACTTATTGCCCCATTTTTGGCATCCGTGCATCCCATTATCAGCCCATTCCAGCATGTGGGGATAGGCAGCAATGACAGCGATCCCTGCCACCTTGAACAAGCCAAAAATAGGGTGCACAGAGGGCAAAAATGGGGCATGCAGAGGCCACAAATCAGGCATGCAGAGGCCAAAAACGGGATGTTCTGAGGCCAAAAACGGGGTGTGTCAAAGTGGCAATAGGTGGCAGCAGCAATGTGCGGCAGTGGTGACAGTGATTTCCGAAGCCTGGAACAACTGATAGGCGATATTCCGGGAGGCAGATCCTACCATCAATCAGCCTCTCATGCTAAATCAGGCTGTGCTGAAGCTGACCAGGCTGTTTTCTGCTTGCTGCAAGGAGGCAAATTGCTGGGAGCCAGAGGCCGAAGGGTGAGGGCTGGTGGGTGGGCAGGGCTTTGGTTACATTCGCTGTATAAGACACACAGACATTTCCACCCACTTTTGGCATCTTATACACCAAAAATACACATTATTTTAATAATATCCCTTTCAATGGATATTGTTGAAGAAATATTAAGCTATGATGCTAGGGTAAATATATAAAATTAAATTTATTTTTTCTAGACTATTTTTCAGTATCAGTTTATTTCCTCTTGTGTTCTAAAAAGTCTCAATACTGTTACATATTTTTGTCACATGTATGGTATTTGATTCATATACCATGTATGGCTTAAGTTTGGTATCCATTTTTATTGACATGGTTCAGTCAAAATAACAAGCAATACCTAGAATATATTGCTGCAAATACAGTTAATACTGATATATGTCTGCTTACAGTTACCAGTATGAAGGAACTATTTAGATCACAGTCTAGATATTTCAGTGAAGCTTGAACAAAACAATACATCAAACCTATTTAAAAAGTTATATTCAGATTGTTGTCTTCCAGATTTATGGCTCTGTTTTTTCAAGTGTAACCTTCTTAAATAATGTTTTGTTTTCAGTTGATATATTGAACTTTCTGAAACTCACCAGCCAAATGCAGTTCATAATATCATATCTAGGAATCTACCAGGACTTTCTGAAATTGCAGAAGAAAATATAAACAAACTTAAAAGCTTATGAGAGGTTAAACAATGGGCAGGCCACTATATATATGATGATATCCGTTCAGTTTTAACTATAGGTTATGCATGATTTTCAGGGTAGAAGAATGGCTCCCTAACATTATCTTTTTAATGAGCTGAATGCATCTCATTCAACCATCAGTTATTAAATTTAATAGTAGGCTGCAGTTGAGAAAAATAGAAGTCTGTCACTGAAACTTCCTCTTTCCCCATATGCCATTATAGATAACATTTTATTGTAAGAAGAGAAGTTAAGTTTGGATAGTGAACTGAGGTAGAAATGGCCATCTAGAAAAGCATTTTCAGCTCTTCTTCTACTAGAACTTGCATTGCACAGAATAATAAGCTGCTAATAAGAAATATACCAACTAGGGTATTAGGACAGATAATATCCATAGGCTTTCATGTAACTTTTTTGACAATTTGCTGATTGTTTATTATATATGAAAAAGTGCTTGAATTCTAGCTCTAACTTTTAATTGCTTTCTAATTTATCCTTATACATGTTTATAGTTATTCGGTGTTAGATTCTATTGAGCTATAAATAAGGGAATTATGGCACACCATTGAAATAGTGGATACTATAGGCAAGATTTTAATCAAAGCTATCTCTGATTGATGAGTTTCCTTTTGTAATTTGTTCTACAGCCTGACTATTCTTATGATAAGTTAATAGCAGAACAAGTAACCATGGGAGGAATGGAGTACCTCCAAGGATGTTTTACGGACTAGGCTACATTAAGATCTATAAAGTACTTGTGCTTCAATCTGAGCTAGTTGCAATCTTGAGCTTAGAGAATTTATAGCATCTTTGTAGGACACAACTATTAATTGTAGCTGTTTCCTGGAATCAGTTGAATGAAGTTGCTGTTCCTGATTTTACTATGTCTCATACAGGTTTTAAACTGATTAAGTGATGTTTTTGAGGTGTAAGGTGTTACAGTCTTGCTTCTTTTATTCTTAACCATTTAAGACCATTTAAAAATAGTTTAGCAGTTAGCTTGTTAATTTCACAGTTAGTTAAGAGGAATGGCAATCATAAGTTACTCACTGGATATACTTTCATTAAACTTGATTTCTATTATCAGCACAGCAATAGCACAATAACTTATATTCTGTTTTCATTTATTTTTAAATAGTAGTAATGTGAAATCTGAAGGCTAGTGGATAAGAACTGATTCAAATGCATGACAGAAAGAGGTTTGAAGGTATATTTCCCTGACCCATTATAGTGTATCACAGTTTAACACTTTTTTGACATTTTCTTGTCCTCCGGGAGTGGGCGGCATACAAGACAAATAAATAATAATAATAAAAATCAGATAAGAGAACTCTTTTCAAAATCTCAGCATATGATAAATGCCAAGTTACTTAATTCAGAAAAATCCCACAACACCTTGTTTGTGAAGTGAAACGTCTTCAAAGAAAAGCCAGAAACTCCAGTTGCCTCTTGAAAAAGGACCTTTGGGACAACCATGACCTGGGTGACTGAAAATCTCCATAAATCTGATAAAAGGTAGCTTAGCCTGCAACAGACATGCGGGTGTGGTAATTGGGGCAGAAGGAACATCCATAGTTTCTTGGGCTGTAAAAGTGATGGGGAAGAGAAAAGTTCTTGCAAGATTCTATTAATGTATCGTCCCAATAAAGTATATTTAGTTCATCTGGGTGTGCTTCTTTTCTGGATTACCTCGTAAGGCTGAAAACTATTGGGAAATCATAACCAAATTTAATTTAAGAAAAAGTTTCAATTAAGACAATCAGTGCTGCAGTTGTAAATTGACGGACAATAAAAATGTTCATTGCCATCAAAAATTAATCTGCAGTATGGATGAAATGTCACTTACATTTTATTTATTCACAAAGAGCAGTGTGTTGCTTGCACTTAGTTTCTCTATGCATATAAATCCTCATCCCCTTGTCTCCTTGGTGGAAACCCTTTAATTGTAAATATAAAGAAATGTGCCAGAAAAGGGATCTTTTAAGTCATTTGAAATCTTGAAAAAAATATATATATACCAAGGTAACAAGAAGGAAGGGTGGGGTTCCGGTGATGTCATTGGCTATGGCGGCAGGCTTGGAGATAGCTCTGAAGCCTAGCTGACAATCCAGGGGTCTGGAGGCATAAAGAGCAGCCATTTGCTGATCTCGGAGGGACTCAGCGAAGAACAGAGGTGCTTCTCTGCAGACGGGGGGAAGTGCAATCTCCTCGGCAAGGCAGAGGCTCAGCCCTGATCCCAGACGTCTGAAGAGGGACGCATGGCTTTCCCAAAGCCATGACACAGCACTTTTGTTTGGCATAGGATTTTTGGTGTGAATCTGGATGCCCTAAACTTTTTTGAAGAGTAAGTTGGATTTACTTTTTGGTTACTGCATCTCTGGCAATCTTTTTTTCCCTCTTTGATGGGACTTTTAGCGGCAATTAAGACAAACAGGAGCAAATGAATTAACAATTGAAGAAGGATTTACATCATAAAGAGTCGTCGAAGGCGGCCTAGGTGGTGGAAACAGAGAAGAGGGAAGTCTTTACCCTGAGGCATAGCTGATAGTAATCAGCAGACTTGCTCTGCCTGCTCCCAAGATTTTTGGAAAACTTTTGCGCTGCTATAGGAGGTTTAAGGCTCCACTTGAGACAGTCAATATTATATCTACTGTGCGCATTGTTTTCTCTCTTTTTTTGGAGCTGGAGTTGGACACTTGAAAGGGGAATACTTCGAGCTGAACTTTTCTTCTTTTTTATTCTCTTCTCTTTGAGGTTTGATTTTTTTTTTGTGTTGATGTATTTGCCCCCCCCTTATTTCCTTCTTTCCTGATATGAGCCCCCTCCTGTACTTTTTTTAGATCTCTCTATGGGACTATATTCATATATATTTTTCCTTATAGATAGCAGCAAAGTAAGTTGGAACATTGCTTAAACTGGTAGCAGATAGCTTATGAAGCAGTGGGATATTCTTAACTTAATTGATATGAGCTGGGCAAAGGGGGGGAAAAAACCTCGGCATTACCTACTCAGCCGTCCCCATCTACAACCCCTCCAACAACACACAGAACTTTAGACAATATGGCTGGGGTAGAGAAGGCACCCACATTGCAAAATATACAGACAACTTTGCTATCGATACAAAATAATATGGCTAGGAATCAAGAGATCACCGAAAAATCCCTGGCCAACATTAAAAATGAAATGGGAGACATGAGGGGTGAAATGAAACAGCTATATTCACAGCAAAAGGAGATCTGGGCAAAAATGGAGAAACAGGAAGGTCAAATTCAAGATTTAGGAGTAAAAATGAAGGAAAGTGAAGAGAATATGGCGAGGTGGGAGATGAGGCAGCTACATATTAATAGAAGGTTGGAAGATGAGATTGCTATGTTGGAATTAGAAAAGTCAGCCTTCTTTCTCAGATTTCAAAATATTCCAGAGGAAAGAGGGCAGAAACTGAAGGAAATTATGGTGGAGATGATAGCAGGGATCGCCCAGAAAGATAAGTTGTCGATACAGAGTGACATTGATGACGTATATAGAGTCTATACTTCCTATACTAGGAGACAGAAACTGCCACGTGAAGTGCACGTGAGGTTTACTAAACGATCCCTGAGAGAAGAAATTTACCAGAAGGCACGTGACCAGAATACCATGTATGTGGGGGAAATGGTGATAGTACTAAAACAGATACCAAGAAGAGTGAGGGAAAGGAGGCAGAAATATCAGGACCTAACAACACAATTGAGGAAACTTCAGGTGATGTATAGGTGGCTTTTCCCAGAAGGGATATCTTTTCTCTGGCAAGGCCAGAGGTTTCGGATTGAATCATTGCAAGATGCACAAGACTTTATGGAAAGCCAGTTGAAGAGGGGAACTCAGAATAACGATGGAGAATTGGATAACAAGAGCCGAGGAGAGGAGCGAAAGAATAGTGTCCCGGGAGATGAGAAAGGGGGAAATGAGAAACAAAGCAGAGATGAGAGATCGCAAACAAGGCAGACAACAAAAGCCAAAGCCTTACACAAATAAACATGACGGATGAACTCCGCTTAATTTCTTTAAATATAAATGGTTTGAATTCACTAAGAAAGAGAAATAAAATACTGAATGCTCTACGGAAAAAGAATTGTGATTTGACATGCCTGCAAGAAGTACATATAGTGAACCACCAGCAAAATGTGTTGTATTACCCCCGGCTGGGTATAATGTATACAAGTTTAGCAGATGAAAAGAAAAGGGGCATTGTGTTGTATGTTAAAGACCATATCGATTCTAAATTGGTGTATACTGATGGGGAGGGTAGACTTTTAATGGTTGAATTGAAATTTGGTCGATATAAAATTTTGCTGGTGGCCATATATGCACCGAATGACAACCAAAGTACTTTCTTTAGAAAGTTGCATCTAAAAATTGCAGAGTTAGGCTATGACCACATATGTGTGGTAGGTGATTATAACGCGGTGGCAGATAGGACAATGGATTATAACCCAGGAAACATCCAAAAGGGGGGGAAATTAAGAGAAAGGAGGAGAGTTCTCCCCAAAACCTTTGAAGACATGAGGGAGGAATATGAATTAAAGAATGTATGGCATGAACTCCACCCACAGAAACAACAATTTACTTTCTTTTCACATAGACATCAATCCTGTTCTAGGATCGACATGGCCTGGTTGACACCAGAAATTGGGGACTTGATTAAGGAAGCAGCAATTGAGGTTAATACCTGGGCCGATCATAATCCACTCTTATTGGTGTGGAAAGGAGTAAGGCAGGGGAGGAAGAGAAGGTGGATGATGAATACAGAGATAGTGAAAGAACAAGAATTTCAGCAAATGTTTAAAAGGGAAATGAGGTTTTTTTTTGAAGAAAATAGGAAAGGAGCAACTCCACAAATACTTTGGGATACGGCCAAGGCTTATATGAGAGGCCTAGCTATACATATATATAGCTATATATATACAACAGGCACACACAGGAAAAAATTAGAAGAGAGGGCAAAATGGGTAGCTAAACTGGAGGTGGTAGAAAAAGCCTTGCAACAGAACCCACTAGATGATAGGAAAAAAGAAGCAATGGCTAGAATTAAGCACGGGATCTCTCTTCTAGACCAGGAGGATGTTGCTCGGAAACTTAGGGGGATTAAGCACAACTTTTTTGAGCATGCTAACAAACCGGGTTGTTGGCTCTCTTATAGACTTCGAAAAGAAAGAGAGAACAGAAGTATAGCTCAACTGCAGAATAGTAAAGGGGAATTAGTAGAAACCAAGGGGGAGAAACAGGAAATTATCCAAGGTTTTTTTCAGCAACTATATAGTAGGGAAGAAATTTCTGAGGACCAAATTAAGGAATTTTTAGACAATGCAAATCTACCCAAGATCTCAAATGAAGCAAAAGGGGTACTGAACCAAAAGATAACAATAGATGAATTAGAAAAGGCAGTCAAAAAAAATGGAAAACAACAAAACTCCTGGCATGGATGGTTTGCCAGTTGAAATCTATAAATCTTTTTTGGAAATCTTAGGACAAGAGATGATAGTAATATTTAATGCTATCTTGATGGATTCTATCGCACCGAAATCATGGGCTGAGGCCTATATAACCCTTTTGCCTAAAGCTGGAGCTGACCGCACCCAAATTAAAAACTATAGGCCCATTTCACTTTTGAATGTGGATTATAAAATCTTTGCAGCTATACTGGCAGATAAACTTAAATTCTTCCTTAATAAATTTATACACCCTGATCAGAACGGCTTTCTGCCGTCAAGGCATTTGAAAGATAATGTTAGAATTATTTTGGATGCCTTAGAATATTATGAAGCTTGGCCAGATAAACAAGTGGCCTTTATGTTTCTTGACGCACAAAAGGCTTTTGATCGGGTAAATTGGAACTTTATGTTGTCACAATTAGAAAATATGAAGTTTGGAGAAAACTTCTTAAATGCAATTCGGGCAATTTATGTACGACAAACCGCGACATTATTGGTAAATGGAGAAGAGGCGGGTGATATTGAGATTGGTAAAGGCACAAGACAAGGATGCCCGTTATCCCCCCTACTGTTTATCCTCACATTAGAACCCCTTCTTAGAATAGTGAGGAGTGACACACAAATTAAAGGGTTACGAGCTAAAGCTCAGGAATTTAAGGTCCAGGCTTTCACCGATGACCTTGTTTTTATCCTGGAGGATCCTATGGCTTCTGGGATACAACTTTTACGTAAAATAGAGGAGTATGGTAGGATAGCGGGGCTACGTATAAACAAAGAGAGGACAAAACTGTTAATTAAGAATATGACTCTGAACCAGAAAAGGGAAGTACAAAGCCTGTTAGGGATTAACATGGCCCATAAAATACAATACTTGGGAATTTGGCTCACGGAGAGATGTTCCTCTATCAAAGTAGATAACTATATGAAATTGCTACAGCAGGTATCTAAAGATATGACTAATTGGAGTGGTAAACAACTGTCTTTGATGGGCAGGATTGCGACAGTCAAGACATATGTATTACCAAAATTTTTGTTTCTGTTTCAAACGGCACCAACTAATTTTTTTTTAAATCTTTGGAGACAATAGTGCTCGATTTATATGGCAAGGCAAGAAAGCACGAATTAAACCCCAAATATTGCAAAAACGTAGAGAACTGGGAGGCTTCGGAGTACCCAATTGGGAAGCATATTATAATGCAGCAATTATGACATGGGTGAAGGATTGGGTGATGTTGAGTAGAAGGCGCCTATTGGCTATAGAGGGACATGACCTCCCTCAGGGGCAAGAAAGAGACACCCCCCATAGGTACTTCATGGGACATTATATTCGGAAGATTTTGATGGGGGTCTGGGAAAAGATGAGGAAAAAATACTATCTTAGGGTTCCGTGCTGGTTGGCACCATTAGAGGCCTTAACGCATCCCAGTGTATTTAATTGGACAAGAAACATAACATATAAAGACATCATGACAGAAGATGGCAACATGAAAACAAAGATGGAATTAGAGCAGCAGGGCAGGAATCTGGAATGGTTGGAATATTTACAGGTTAGAAACAGGTTTAAAAGCGATAAGG
>NC_045543.1:95751058-95801058 GCF_009769535.1 Thamnophis elegans
CACTTGTAGAACATACAATGCAAAGATGGGGTGCTGCTGGTTCAGCCCGATTCAGCCAAACCGGTAGTGAATTCAGGCCTGGGATGCAGAAACCGCAGTGACCCAGGCCTGCCATGCCCCTGAACAGTTCCCTGGCTGCTCCTGGGCTACCACCATTTTGTTTTTTAGTGACTGCATGTGCGTACTTCACTGTAAATTGTTCTGTGCATGCACAAAGAACAATTTATATTGAAAAATGCATGCATGCGCAGCGTGTGCAGAGTGTGCAGATTGTAAACTAGTAGTAAAACTGGCAGCAACCCACCCCTGATAAAATGATACTTGTATGTCCTACAAGTATCATATAACTGGGATAGTACAAAAAGAGATGGGAGAGAGAGAAAGGGAGGGATGAGAGAAGGAGGGAGGGAGAGATATGGGAAGAATTTAGTTAGTTATGTAATTCTCACTCTTAAATATCTCTATTAAGAGACATCTAAAATGAATATTGTTGTTTTTCTTTGGCATCCTAATCCTAATTTTGGAATCCTAATTACCAACCTAATCCAAAGGGAGACTCCCCACAAGAATTGAGACACAGAACAGGACAACAGCTTCGCCCTCCTCCCTTACATCAAAGGCACCACAGATAAAATCAGCAAAATTCCCTACAAACACAATATCAAGACAGCTTTCAACACTGACCAAAAAATACCCAACATCTTAAGAAACCCCAAAGACAAAATGCAGCTAGAAAACCAAGGAGTCTAAGAAATACCATGCAAAATCTGCCCTGCAACATACATAGGACAAACTAATAGGAGAATAAATGCATACATCGCAGAACACAAGAACACAGTAAGAAAAAAAGAAAAAAACTTCCTCCCTTTTCTAGCACCTTAAAGCTACAGGACATGAAATTGATTTTGAAGGAACCAAATTAATTTCCAAAACTGAACACTTCAACAAGAGAATAATTATAGAAGCTATTGAAGTAGAGAAACATCCCCACAACATGAATAAACATGATGATACCTCTGACATACCAGACATCTGGAAACCAGCCCTAGTCAAAAAACGAGCCCCACCCATCACCCAAGCCGTTACAACACAAAACAACAACGGACACACAGCCAGAACCAATCAGCACCAATCTACCAATCATGATACAACCACACAGCCAATCAATCCACTTACTGAAACAAAGCCAGCACTCCACCCCCACCAAGATTTATAGAAAGATGGCAGCTCTGACCACGCTTTACTCATATATATATTCAAATCCCAGTAAGGGTATGGCTAGCTGATGAGAGCTAAATAGCTTGAAATAGATCTATACTAGTCTCCCCTTATTTATCAACACAAAATGCAACACACACACACACACACACACACACATTTATATATATATAAAACAACCTGATTTCTACAACTCTGCTCATGTCACTTATGGTTTATTATACTTCAGGAGCATTGTATCTAATCAAATATGTATACAAATCAACATTTTCATTCCTGTGGATAAGAAAATCAGAAAAGCAGATAATTGGAAGCTTTTGCTTCTTAGAGTAAGGTGACCAGATTTTCAGATTGGTAAAGAGGGACACCATTGACCGGGAGGGGGGGGGCTTGATTAAACATTTTATATTTTGTCAAACATGACCCCAGGACACTGAAATTATCATAAATATGAATCTGTTGCCAAACATCAAAAAATAAAATAGTAATATAGTGGGATCCTTGCTCACCAAGCTCAGAAACCAGTGATCCCACGATCTGCCCCACACCTCCTCTTTCCTCAAGAGGTGGTGGGGTGGGGGATCCTTGCCCACCAAGCTCAGAAACCAGTGATCCCACGATCTGCCCCACACCTTCTCTTTCCTCAAGAGGTGGTGGGGTGGGGGATCCTTGCCCACCAAGCTCAGAAACCAGTGATCCCACGATCTGCCCCACACCTTCTCTTTCCTCAAGAGGTGGTGGAGTGGGGGATCCTTGCTCACCAAGCTCAGAAAACAGCGATCCCACGATCTGCCCCACACCTCCTCTTTCCTCAAGAGGTGGTGGGGTGGAGGATCCTTCCCATCAAGCTCAGAAACCAGTGATCCCACGATCTGTTCCATACCTCCTCTTTCCTTAAGAGATGGAGGGGTGGGGGATCCTTGCCAACCAAGCTCAGAAACCAGTGATCCCACGATCTGCCCCACACCTCCTCTTTCTTCCTCTCGTTCTCTTTTTGGGGTAAGGAGGAGAAAGGACAAAAAAGAGAAAGCGGGAGAAATGGCTGCAGGGAGAGTGGCGCCCGAGAGAAGCGGGCAAAAAAAGAAAAGAAAAACCTTCCAAGGGCTGAGCCTCTTGGCCCGGGACCGAGCCTCCTCCTCGCCGCGCTGCCTGCAGAAAAACAGTCAGCACGCGCAGGCGCAGAAGGGGAGGGAGCCGACCGGAGAGAGGGAAACCACTGCCCTCTAAAGGCCACATCGGGAACAACACTTCAGAGAAATAACAACTTTTTTTAACGGTGTCCTTTTTAAAATTGTTTTCTTTCTTTTGGAAAATCGGGACTTTTTGAACACGCTGCGGGGCATGGGACAAATCATTAAAAATCATGATTGTCCCGCTGAAAGTGGGACGTCTGGTAACCTTATCTTAGAGCTAACTAAAGAGAGGATATAGATGGTGTACACACTTTCTGTTTCCACCACCACAACACAAAGCCCAGTTCACACAGGCAACTTCCCAGCAGCTCAAAGAATTTTATGATTAAAAAAACTCACTTCCCATAGTCCAAACTACCCTCTTCCCCCTCTCCCCCCCACACACAAAAAGTAAAGAATATTTTGACATGGAAGAAAAAAAATTCATTGAGTCATGAAGGCAGTCACCTCTAATTTATAATAAGTCTAAAATCTATTGTAGAAATCTTACTTTATGTGGTGAAACGAGGTGAGAGGGGTCACGTTTACTAGGTTGGAATCTTTTTATTTCCCACAGACCTGAATAGCTCTGTGCTCTTTCCCTTCTAAGTTCAAGTTCATGTCTTCAAAGGCCAATGTACATCTATGAGGCCTCTATTCAGAGGATGTGCTGTTTTATCAAAGAAAAAAAGCCTGGTTGCCTTCAGATGTCCTACCTCAACAGTGCTTACATCTACTGTGTGAATTATTTTCTTGTGTGACTCCTTTTGTCCAGCAAACTTTGAGACAGTTTCTCTTCAGTGCCTCTGACTTGAAATGCTCACGCAAAGTGGCTTTCTAGCCTGTTACAATTAATGTTCTGTGTTGAATTTACAGGTGAAAAGTTTTAGAAATTAATGGCTCAAGGACAGAATAGTTTTATAGAAGGCTCAAATTAAAAGCTACTGGTGGTGTAAAAGTAAGGTGACCAGATTTTCAGATTGGAAAAGAGGGACGCCCTTGACTGGGGGGGGGGCTTTATTAAAAAAAAAATTTTTTGTCAAAAGGTCACCCCAGGACACTGAAACCAGCATAAATACGAATCTGTTGCCAAACAAAATTTTGATCACGTGACCATGAGGATGCTGCAACGGTCGCTAAGTGTGAAAAATGGTCGCAACGGTCGCTAAGTGTGAAAAATGGTCATCGGTCACTTTTTTCAATGCCATTGTATCTTCCTGATTATTAAAAGTGCAAATTCACTCAGTGTCAATGACTCCTGAGTCCATTTCAAAGTATTGTGCATAGAAATTTTAAAAATGGCTTGTTTCAATTTATTTTGGATAGAATCTTTTTTTAAATAGTCTAAGACAATTTAAAAAAAGAATCAACACAGAATACCTGTGTTTTAAAAAATCATATGCACAATAAATAACATATTATTTTAAAATACATTAAAAAAATAAAAGAAAAAACCCGGCTCACTTACCAGCAGGCAGGCAGAGTCAGCAGATCTTCGTAGCAATGGATGGAAGCACACAGGGAGCCTATATATACGCAACTGCAGTAACAATGACAATGATGAAGGATTGGATTGAGTTAAAGAATAAAAGAATTCTGATCTTAGAAGGCCATGACCTGCAGGCAGGCTGGCATAATTTCTTATGGAATGAATGACAAACATAAAACGCACAAATACTTTCAAAATCATTTAATTAGAACTTTACTGCAACAATGGCTCAAAATCAAAAAAATCCACTATGTGAAAACCCCAAATTGGCTATCACCAACAGAAAGAATGACACACTCAAATTTTACAGATTGGAACAAAATTCTAAGATACAGAGATCTAATTGACAGACAGGGAAATTTAAAAACAATTGAAGAATTGGCAGATCAGAATATGAAAGGTGATTGGCTAACCTACCTCCAAATTAAAACTAAATACAATAAAGACACTAAAATATATGGTATTGAAACAGAACCACACAAATTGCATAAAATTATTCAAAGTCTGGACAGAAAGATGATAGGGAAAATATACAAATTCCTCTTGAAGTATCAAATGGAAGAGGAAATTGGAAACTGAAAAAGAACCAATGATAAAATGGGCACAGAACTTTGGCTATAACGTTGAACTAGACAAATGGGAAAAAATTTGGGGAATAAATTTAAGAATGACACTATCAATCTCATACAAGGAAAACCTTTGATCTTTCAATCCTTCCAATATTTTTTCCTTCATTCCCTTGTCTGTTTCAATATTAAGTACATTTCTTCCTTTCTTCCTATATTTTTTTCCATTTTCTTCCTTATATTCTTTTCCATTTCAACATTGTCTTCCTTTTTTCCTTCCTTCCTTCCTATATGTCTTTCCATTTTCTTCCTTATATTATCTTTTCTGTTTCAACAGTCTTTGTTTCTTCCTTCCTTCTCTCCTTCCTTCCTTCCCTTCCTTCCTATACTTCTTCTTTCATTCATTATATTTTCTTTTCCATTTCAATATTAAGTGTAATTCTTTGTTCCTCCTTCCTTCTTTCAATCCTTCCAATACTTTTTCCTTCATTCTCTTTTCCTTCAATATTAAGTGCAATTCCTTCCTTCCTTCCTTCCTTCCTTCCTTCCTTCTTTCCTTCCTTCCTTCCTTCCTTCCTTCCTTCCTTCCTTCCTTCCTTCCTTCCTAAGTTATTTCCATTTTCTTCCTTATATAATATTTTCTGTTTCAACATAAAGTGCCTTCCTTCCTTCCCTCCCTCCCATCCCTTTCTTTATGTTTTCTTTATGTTTTCTTCATGCTTTCTTTTCTTTTTCCTCTGCTCTTTTTAAATCCCCCCCTTCTTCTCCTCCTCTACATTTAGGTTGGATTAGTTTGTACAACAGTCATCAAACTTCTGAAGTAAAAATAAATAAATAAATAAATAAAAATAAATAAATAAATAAATAAATAAATCATATTTAAGAAGAAGAAGCAAAAGGAAGACGTTTTTAGTTAAGTCAAACGTTTTAATAAAAGTTTCATCTTTTAAGATTCGTCCAACACATCCAATTGTAACCTTAACAGTAAAGAATATCACCCCAGCTGCTAAAGGTTCAACCAGTCTGAGAACCATTGAAAAGACAA
Organism: Thamnophis elegans; assembly: GCF_009769535.1. Classification (NCBI taxonomy): domain Eukaryota; kingdom Metazoa; phylum Chordata; class Lepidosauria; order Squamata; family Natricidae; genus Thamnophis; species Thamnophis elegans. The sequence continues at coordinate 95,756,549 of NC_045543.1, forward strand.
CAGTGCAGCAAAATCCAAAAGACACAACTTCCTCACGACCTCACCGCCATTGCTTTGGTACCAAATCTTTGAGGAAGGGGCTCCAGAAAGGAGGAGGAGGAGGAGGAGGAGGAGGAGGAGGAGGAGAAGGGAACCAAAGAGACGCTCTCGGAGGCGGCGATCCCATTGACGAAGAGGCAGGCGGAGAGGTGGGCGCAGCGGCTGCCGCCCGCAGAGAAGATCCACGCACTTCAGGGGCTTCTGCCAGGCGACGGGAGCCCCGGAAGCGCGTGGAAGTTGTTTGCAGGCGGCAGCGGCTGCGTCCACGCTCTCGGAGGCGGCGATCCCATTCACGAAGAGGCAGGAGGAGAGGTGGGGGCGCTGCACGAATGGACTCCTCGCGGCCACTCCCACGCTCTCGGAGGCGGCGATCCCATTCACGAAGAGGCAGGAGGAGAGGTGGGGGCGCTGCACGAATGGACTCCTCGCGGCCGCTCCCACGCTCCCGGAGGCGGCGATCCCATTCACGAAGAGGCAGGAGGAGAGGTGGGTGCGCTGGCAGCCGCCCCGCAGACAACTTCCAGGCCCTTCAGGGGCTTCTGCCGAGCGGCGGGAGCCCCGGAAGCACGTGGAAGTTGTCTGTGGGCAGCTGCCGCTGCGCCCACGCTCTCGGAGGCGGCGATCCCATTGACGAAGAGGCAGGAGGAGAGGTGGGCGCAGCGGCTCCCGCTTCTGCCAGGCGGCGGGAGCCCCGGAAGCGCGTGGAAGTTCTCTGCGGGCGGCAGCCGCTGCGCCCACGCTCTCGGAGGTGGCGATCCCATTGACGAAGAGGCAGGCGGAGAGGTGGGCGCAGCGGCTGCCGCCCCGCAGACAACTTCCACGCGCTTCAGGGGCTTCTGCCAGGCGACGGGAGCCCTGGAAGCACGTGGAAGTTGTTTGCGGGCGGCAGCGGCTGCGTCCACGCTCTCGGAGGCGGCGATCCCATTCACGAAGAGGCAGGAGGAGAGGTGGGGGCGCTGCATGAACGGACTCCTCGCGGCCGCTCCCACGCTCCCGGAGGCGGCGATCCCATTCACGAAGAGGCAGGAGGAGAGGTGGGTGCGCTGGCAGCCGCCCCGCAGACAACTTCCAGGCGCTTCAGGGGCTTCTGCCGAGCGGCGGGAGCCCCGGAAGCACGTGGAAGTTGTCTGCGGGCAGCTGCCGCTGCGCCCACGCTCTCGGAGGCGGCGATCCCATTCACGAAGAGGCAGGAGGAGAGGTGGGGGCGCTGCATGAACGGACTCCTCGCTGCCGCTCCCACGCTCCCGGAGGCGGCGATCCCATTCACGAAGAGGCAGGAGGAGAGGTGGGTGCGCTGGCAGCCGCCCCGCAGACAACTTCCACGCGCTTCAGGGGCTTCTGCCGAGTGGCAGGAGCCCCGGAAGTGCATGGAAGTTGTCTGCGGGCAGCTGCCGCTGCACCCACGCTCTCGGAGGTGGTGATCCCATTCACGAACGGACGCCGTCCGCAGATAACCTCCACGTGCTTCAGGGGCTTCTGCCGGGCGGCGGGAGCCCCTGAACCGCGTCGAACTTCTCTGCCGCGGGCGGCTGCAGCTGCCCCCACCCTCTCCTCCTGCCGCGGCGAGCGGAAAATTCGATTAGAATTAGATTACTCACCAGTCAGCGCAGCTGCAACCTCTTTCGTCTTTTGTCGAAAGGAAATGGAGACTCGTGCAAGCGTGCTGAAAATTTCCCATCCCAGACAGCTCACTGATTGGCTGGAGTCCAGGCCAATCCAATCAGTGAGCGGCAGGCTGGGCTGGCTTAAATTTGTAGGTAGTAGGTAAAAGGCTAAAAGCACGCTTTTTTTGGCGCTCGCAGCTCCCACCCATCAGCTGCTAGCTTGCTGGGCTGGCTCATCTGGTAGGATAGAGAACAGAATGATGAGCCAGCCCAGCAAGCTAGCAGCTGATGGGCGGGAGCTGCGAGCGCCAAAAAAAGCGTGCCTTTTAAAAAAGCGGGCGGGACGCGGGAAAATGCATTGGAAAGCGGGTGTGTCCCGCCAAAAGCGGGACATCTGGTCACCTTATGTAAAAGTCCAGGTCCAAGACTATGGCTCATCTTTATACTTAATGTTTTTATAAATCTCATTTACTATTAAAAGTTAAGTATGGATAAAACTTAAAGCTATATATAGAAACATGCAATTTTAAAAAAAGGTAAAAAAAACTCTCCAAAATATAATAGCAACCTTAAATTAAACTAAATTCAAAAACAACCAGAAAGCATGAATTAAAACCCAGATTAAAATGGTTCTGAAAAGCATCAGAATTATTGAGGTATTTATTGAAAATAAAATATTTTTGATTTGGTGGAGTAACCAAGAGAAATATCTCTCAAAATTATATTTTTCTTAGCATGTATTTTATTTTCTAAGCAAGCATATCTGGGATGAGGCAAATGACCCCATCCATGAGTGTTTTACAATATGGGAGCAAAGATGGGAAGGTTTTTAAAAAAATCAAGATGGTGTGGCTATTACCAAGCAAATGAAACCTTGCCATTTCTTTACGTCAGCAGGTAGAGTAACTTTGGTGAGATGTGCAACACAGAAGGTTAATCAATCAAACAAACAAACAAACAAATATGCAAAAGAAGAAAGTGTTCATTTATGTGGCTTTTTTATTGGTCAGGTTTACCAACAGAGTAAGCTGCATTCTGTAAGCTGCATTTATTTAATAGGTGGTACCTGTATCATGCCAACATTGTCTGATCTTGTGTGGATATAATTGGAAATAGGTGGTCCCTTAAATATCTGGGTTTTATAGCAACAGTTAGCATCTTGAATTGTATCAGAAAACAACAAGCAATCATTTTACCCCACCAAATAGTGGTGGTGTATGGGTAGACAAGGATGTATCAATGGTTATCTGGACTACTGTGTTTTGGACAAGATATCATTTCCTGTAGTCTTTAAAACAGCTCCATACAGATGGTGTTGCAAAAGTCTGGTTGAGAGATAACCAAGCCTTGAATGGTTATGAACAGGGCTTCCCTATTCAAGAATGGTGCATAAAGAGTATACCATTAGATTTCTTCATAGCAGGGGTGGGTTCCTGTAGGCATTATTGCCAATTCGCTTATGTATATGCTGCACTCGCATGTGTAATGCAATAAAAATTGCTTTGCACATGTTCAGAAGCAAAGAAAACAAGATAGTGTTGTCTACGGTGCCACCCGGAGAACCGGTTCAGGGGCGTGACAGGCCTGGGTCACTGCCAGTTCCAGCTACCCAGGCTTCCAAACAATCACTGGTTCTGGCGAACTGGTCCAAACTGGTAGAAACCCACCACTGGGTTCTCCAAACTGAAGCTTGCACCTTCTTTTTGAACAGGAATTAGGAATCTGGAATTATTCCCATGAATTCAGTGATACATTAACATTTTATCTGATCCCAAGAATCCAACGTCATAAACAGGTCACACAACTACCTGTCTGTGGAGCAATGCCTATGAAACCCTAGAGTCATTTGGATGAAAGTAGCCATTCCACCATCCTTATTCCTATGTCACAAGTAGTACCACATTCAAGATTCAGGTGGGCATATCTCTGAGCAGGTCAGATTCCCCCCTCTGACTGCCTACCCAGAGTTTATTAAATATGTTAGATCAGCCTTCTTCTTTCAAGATTATATGACAAGAGCCTTAGTATAGGCTTAGTATTCAACAGTAATACCTGTAGACCATGGCCACAAAGTGTCCAGTTCCAGGCTCTAAAACTGAATTGAGTGACTAGAATATAGAATTGGTATTAAACATGAATATGTTTTTCTCTTGAGGACCATGCCCACTATTTCTTGCTATAATTTCTTTTGGCCATAAGCCAGAGGTGTTATGCCTGCCCCATCACTTCCCTTGAACTTACTTTCCCCATCCTGTGCATTTCTCACCATACTCAAGGTGTCTTACAACCACATGATATTACAGTCTCATCAGATAGCTGGCCTACCGTCATCCCCCAAGCTGCTCTCACCTAATTCAGTAATTCCTCAGTTCCTATTAGACCAACCATTTCCTTCTGTAGATACCCACCCAGTTTTCTTCAAAATCCATTCTTCTCAGGAACATCAAAGCCAGGGATAACTTCTGAACCCATGAACCCTGATGGAATACACTGAGCCTCACTGTTCCACCAGCTCTCTCTTAGAAAGAATCAGGTAGTTTCTGTCTGCCCTATTCAGTTACAAAACAACATTCCTATTCATCAACTCCAACCACAGTTCAAGTTCTCATTGTCTGCTCATTCTATTAATACAGAAGTTATGACAAGAGTGCCACAAAAAAGTGAATAAAACAAGCAGCTGATGTTCTCCTATTATGATGTCCAAAAGGAGAGAGAAGACGATGACGACAAGTCTTCAGTTTATTGGTAAGAGAAGAGAAGAAAGAACAGGAAGCAGGATTAAGTCAACTTCACTGTTGGTTTAATCCTATTCCCTTTTTTACTCTTTAGTGATACCATTATTCTCTGCTCTGGGAAGGCCAGGAACATCTGAGCAGATCTCACCACTGCCATATTGCTAGTTTTGACTGCTGTCACTTCTTATATGCTGCTGTTAATGTCAGTTATGTATGCAAATTGTATTGGGAAAAATGAATTTCAAGCCATTAGGAAATAAGAAAAGGAAAAATGAACTCAAAGAAAATAACAACTAGAAGCTTTACTTCTCAAACATTTTAGTCCACTAAATATTCTAATATCAAGGAAAATATTAAGGCAAGGGAGAGTTTGAACAGTTGTAAAGCTGATTGTTTTCGTTAACAATGCTCTTTTCCCCTCACATAAGTCCTTTCTGAGCTACTGTTTCAGTTGTGAATACCAGAAACATTATTATTTATTATTATTTATTAAATTTATATGCCGCCCAATCCTGAAGGACTCCGGGCGACTTACAAGAAAGAAAGAAAAGAAAGAAAAGGAAAATAGGAAAAGGATAGTTTAAAATTCACAAGACACATGCATTCGGTCTAATCGGGGCTGGACCTCAACAATGAGGTCAATAGCCCCAGGCCTGCCAGAACAGCCAGGTTTTAATAGCTTTCCTGAAGGCATAATGGTAATAATGAAGCAGTAATAATATTAATGTCTGGATATATGGAAAATTTGGAAGTTGAATGCTAAGAATCTTCCACAATATTATTTTGAAAAAATATCCCTTTATGAATAAAATAATATAAAATATTATTTTATATTGCATTTGCTTGCATTCAACCTCTTCTTCCCCCTCCTCCATCTTCCCAATTTCCTATCCCTCAGTCATCAAAAGTGGAAATGTGAATTTTATCAACTGTATTTTCCCCACTTTCATTGCATTTCCCTTACCTTTTCTCAGATTCGATCCTTTCATTTATGAAATCCTCTCTGGTGTAACATGTGAAAGGTGAAAGTAAAGAGAATTGGTTGCTGCTTCCTTTTTTGACTCCTACAAAGTTCACAATCCCAGATGGTAATCAGCAATTCTCCTTTGTTTTTCAGCAATGCCCTTGCAATCACACTTTCTTCTGAAGGCCATCCTCCAGAGACCTGTCTAAGATACTTGTGAGCAGTCAAGCCTATCTGAGAGGGTGATAAGGTGAGCAGCTGTGATAATGGATTAGAAAATGGCAGGACCACTCATGAACTGTGCTTATTAAATCTAATTGTTTTTGTAATTATGGGTGGGCTGCTGCTACTTTTAAGAAATCTTATTCTTTATTGGTTTGCTTATTGAAAAGTCTCTGACCCTGAGTTATCCACAGCCAATCAAGATGGAGTTGAAGTACTTAACCTGTGATTTTAGAAAGAATAATGACTCCTAAACACCAACTCTTTGAAAAAGAATTTCCATTTTCTGTATTTCTGTCCACTCTGAGCCAAACAAGCAAAAGACAGATGATTGTCAAAATAATATTTCTCAGAGACTTTTCTGCATCTTTTTAGCAATGCCTAAACATATAATAAACATTGCTGTTTCTGACTCTCCTATACATGAATACAAGGTGAACCTTATCCAGTTTCATTAGTTTCTTTCATATTTTAATCAAACTGTATCTCAAAACTGTTTCAGACGTTAAAATAGCACAAACGAATATTCAGTAGGGGCAACAGAAGCAGCATGCAAAGTAGCTTAAGGCCTTTGATATGGATCAGGCAAGTTGGCTGAGTAATTAAAGCCCTTTAACACTTTATCAGATGAGCCCACCCATCTTAACTATGATGCTTCTTGTGTGGCACTCAAAATTAAAAGCAATGAGCTTTCTACAGTCAGAACATGATAGACTCAACTAAAACCTGGTACATTAAAGACTTGTTTAAAAAGCAGGGACAGAGACTGGAATCATTGATTTATTCGAGAAGCCACTGGTGTGGATATAGCAAGTACATCTTAATGTCAAAATCCACACAACTGAACAAGAACAAAGAAGCAAAAAATAGAAATATTTCAGTAAAGTATCTTTAATGCTATTAATGGGTAAATACAACAGCATCTTGGCATGATAGAGGAATTTTGCAGCTTCTTTTTTAGTGTCTTAATTAAGTCTCTTGAGATTTGAAATGTGTCTTCCAAGGTGTCTCTTGACCTTGAGTAAGTTGCTGATTTTGAGGGAAGCTAGCAACCGACTCAACAGCTATCTCTTGATTCATGATGTTTATTTTCTCTTTCACTCCTTTCCCTATCTCTACACAATCTCTCACACTTAAGTACAATTCCCAAACCTGCCACTTTTGTTCAGCAGTTTTCCTTAACTTGGTAGACATTGCCAAGATTGCTATCTAATACACCCTGGAGTACTCATGGTTAAAGAACTGTTGCAAGATATATATCATGCATATAGATTCTATGGACAGGTAGTTCTTGACTTACAACAGCATTTGGGACCAGATTTTCCATCACTAAGCTATGTGGTTGTAAAGCACAACTGTGTCACTTAGTGATGGAACTCCCTCCATGCAATCCAGGTTGCTGTTGTTAAACAAATCCCATGGTCATTCAATGAAGCAATTTCCTGCTGACTTTCACAAGCAAAACATGTGGAGAAGCTGGCAGAAAATTGCAAATCCCAGAGTGGTGGTCCAGCACCATTACATCTTCTCAGAGTTATTAATGAAGGTCTTAATTTAATTCATGAAGTATATAAAATGAGTCTTAATTATTTTTCAATTAATAATTGAATTATTGAAAATAAATTCTTAATGGGAATATATTATAATATTTAATTATGATTACTAATGAATATGATTAATAGATCTGAGTAGAAGAAAGAAAAATTGAGACATTTCACTGTATTCCAGACCTTACCTTGTGTTTGGAAGTGTGCCCTTGAAAACATTATTCAAAAGTGTGTTCAACCTTTTGCCACCAAAATCTTGGCCAGCCTGTCACATAAATTTTGTGATTTCAAATCTGCCTTGACTCCTGGCAACTGTCCAACTATCTCTGAAGGGGGTTTTTTGGCAACATTTTTGGAAGTAGTTTGCTGGTTTTTACAAAAATAGGACTTTTCAGAATTATTTTATAAATATGAGAGTCACAATTTATACTCTGGTATTACGGTAAATCAACATGCTATAGGTTTTCAATGTATGTCAGAATTTTTAAAAAGATATTATTTCTGGTTAAGGAAATCCTCTGTAGGTTTATTTCTCAGATATTCGTAGAGGTTTTTAATTCAAACACTGATCACATTACACAGGATGGTCCTATAAAGTTAATTATTGGGTTAATTTCATTAAGCATGTATTTCATTTTTAAAATAATATTAGCTAAAATATTGATTAGTATGTGAGTATATCGAATGCATATATTCAATACAACCTTAGATTTAAATTTCAGGGTTCGTCGAGTTTCTCTGGAAAAATGCATAAGTTCTGTTTGGAACGCATTGCTGGGAATGTAACATTATTCACACTGGAAAATTTAACGCAGATTGACATTTAGATTGCTTAAATATCTGAATGACTTCTATGCCCTTTGGTTAAAATTAACTCTTTGATAGGCTCATGAGAGACATATATCACTTAGTTGTCACCTCTGACCCTTAGAATATTTTCTTGGCTGTGATCCTGAATTATTTTCTATGCTTCATTAAAGCATGTGCACTAACAGATGTAACAGATGGCAAGGAAATATGTTTCCTTTCCCTGTGGACCGTAGACATTTTTCTTTCCTGTTGTTGTTTGTTTGGGTTCCCCCCCGCCTTCCTCCTACAAGACTGGAAGTTGAGAAGAACTGGTATTCAACAGTTCAAGAGAGCAGAAACCAGAAGAGGAGAAGTCAAAATTAAGAACAGCAAAGTGTGAGAATAAAAAGAAGCGGTTTGCTAGTACATCAGATTCTACTTTCTGAAGAGGCTAATCCTTATAGGCACTTTGTGACAGTACAAGAAGAAAAACAGTATCTTTTATTTCCAGCACATGTGACCTCTATCCTCTTGACCTTTTTGGTCTACTGCATTTCAGAGCCTTTGCCTCTGGTTTCAGACATTTTGTATTTTGGTTTGGTTCCCCACTTCCTCTTTCTCACTCTCTTTTTTCCCTGTGATGTTTCAGGGAATACACTTTTGATACATTTTGATCTCCTTTCTTCTTGGTGACCTCAGCTACACCGGTGAGCAGGATACAGGGCATGTAGCATCCATTATTTATGAAAAACCCTTATATCACTTTAGAACTCTCTTACTCTTCTGTGAAATGATTTCAGTTTGTCTTTATTTCTATCTTATTTACTTCAAAAAGTTACCTTAGAATTTCTGTAAACAGAAGTTATTGTAATTTGCTGTAATGAGCAATCTATTGCAAATTTGCCCTTCTTGGTCATTTGTTCAACTTGAATTTAATTTGCATTAAAATAATTAATATGTATTCATATTCCATTGCAGTAGTCTACAAAACTTATATGCCCAAAATATTTTGAAGTGGAAAACATATTTAATAAATTAAAATAATAAGGCACGGCAAATAGTTAGTTCCTTTAAGATCACCAAATGTGTTTTTTTCCTGAAATCCTGAAAGGTTTTAGGTAAAAATATCAAAATATTGTGAGATCTCACAATATTTCCCCATTTAAAAATTACTTCCTTTTTTTTGGGGGGGGGGTGCCTGAACTAACATATACATTTATGCCTATCTTACTGCTCCCCTAGTTTTTAATAATAAAACACAAAAGAAAGAAGGACATTGTTGGATCTTGGAATTGCTTTCCAATTCCCTTTGTTAAGTAATTAAGGGACATAGAGGACTCTCTGTTTTTGGTTGTTTTGTGTATACAATACTTATATACTGTTATAGCATGTCACACACCAGTTGAGGGTTCCTGGTACGGTAGCCCAGCATCCACACATGAATGCATAGAGGGCATGTGAATGCGTACTTAGTGCCTGCTATGCTCTGCGATGCCGCCACGACACCTCTGCGATGGCTCCGTGATGCTCCAGTTGCTTGGCGGAGCATCACGCAGGGGCCGTACAGTTCATACGTGTGCATGGAAGCCCCAAAGAGCTCAAATACCAGTAAGGAGCGCAGGCGGGAGGGCAGGCCCTCCGGAGCACCGTACTGGAATGGTACCCAGTGCTCCCGGCAGGCACCGGTGCACCCATAATAACACACCGCTGACAAACACACACACATACACACATGTATGTATCAGCCCTACCAGCTACCTGCGGACACAATCTGATAGATGTCAAAATCCTCTTTGAACACGATGGACGAACATCATAAACATTAAGGGTGGGTTTCAAAAATTTTTATTGCCTATTCAGTGGGCATGGCCTACTTTGTGGGCATGGCTTGGTGGTCATGTGACAGGGTGGCATGGCCAACTTGTAAAATGTGGTGAAATTCACTAAGCTCTTGCTTAGTAACTAAGCAACTGTGTGTGTCTCTCTCCCACTTTCTTTCTTTTTCTTTCTTTCTCTTTCCTTCTTTTTATTTCTCTTTCTCTTTCCTTCTTTTATTTCTCTTTCTTTTTCTCTCTCTATTCTCTCTCTCCCTTCCTTCCTCTCTCTTTCTTTCTTGCTTACTTTTTTCTCTCTCTCCTCCACTCTCTCTCACACACACATCCCTTCCAGTTATATTCGTAGATATATTCTATGAACTAAAACCCAAAAAATCCTATAATCACGGCCATCTGTGCCTTACAAGCCAATTCACAGAGCCCACAATTCAGCTTCTTCCTGCTCTGGGGGTTAATGACATTGTACCCACAAGGCTCTTTGGAGCTGAGTCCAGGAACTTAGCGCTCAACCCAGGAGAGCGGCTCCCAACCTGCCCTCTTCTGATCACCCACCAGGAACACAGTAGCGCACAGGAGCCATGCCGGGTGACAGAAAGGACTTCACACTAGGCCGCCTCTTCCCTGTGGGTGACTGGAATTTCCATTGGGTGATTCCACACTCACATGACTTCCTCTGTGTGGATGCCTCTGGCAGCAGCGGTGGCAGTGGGGGAGAGCTTGCCTGGGCTCTCTGCCATCCCGCAACTGTGCTCGGGATTCTCCTGCATGGATGCGCCTCACAGCAGCAGCTGTAGCAGCAGCAGCAGCAGCAGATCACACCCTGCCTTTGTCCTTTTCATTAAACTAGTATCAAATTTCTCCAATCATTTTTTGTGCTTTACCTTCCAGTCCCCTAATCATTTTGTTGCTCTTCTCTGCACTCTTTCTAGAGCCTTAACATCTTTTTTTATATTGTAGGGGCCAAAAGTGGATGCAATATTCCAAATGTGGTCTTTCCAAGGCATTATAAAGTGATACTAATATTTCACATGATCAGCCCATTAATGTAGCTGAGAATTGTGTTGGCTTTTTTTGGCAACCCACTTCTGTCTCCCATTTAAATGATTTTCCTCTAGGACTCTAAGATCCATCTTGCAGTAGCTACTATTGAAAAAGATACCACCTATTCTAAGTGAGAGAAGTATGCCAGTGGAGCCAGTGTCTTAAAAGAAGGCTTCATTTGCTGGATTATGTAAAGATATTTTAACTTTCATTTCTGTACAGAGAAGAATGTTTGACTCAATGACCTAAGTGGTACCCTCCCATGTTATCATTCTAGGAAGATAATGTGGCATATGTTTAAGGATTATTTATCTTACTAAATTTGTTCAACTAAGCAGTTTTAATATTCAAATTATACTTCAACCCAATTAATTGGCAGTCTTCCATTTTCTTCTAGTAATAATGGTCAAGCAACTTAATATGAAGGAGAATGTGAAATGAAATTAATGCATGAAGATCTGCCCAGAGTTTTGCACTTCTTTCAAACAAGTTATGTCTATCCTTTGGAACAATTTCAAGCTATTCCATATATTGATGTTTTAGAAGTTTGAATAAACTACCATCAAAGTTTTATCTAAAAAACAGAGGAGTTGTAGTCTGCAAAAAAGCTTCATGCAGGGGTTTTTGTATGTGTATGTTTTTAGGGGAAATTGTATTTCATATATCTTGAGGGCAAGCAACATTGTCTAATGATCAATATAAAATCTAGAGTACCTTTTGGATACTGTCCCCTTTGTATTTTGGAAGATTCCTGGAAAAATTGGATAACCTATAAGCTAAATGCTACATGTATAAATAATCCCTTTCCTCTTAAAAAAAAGCAATATGAGATTTGGAAGAAAGAAAAGTCTGTGAAAAGTTTTCATTCATTTGATGTGTGTTTACAGGGACTGAATACATAATTAGATTTTAGCGAATACTTTAGTTCTTATGCGAGTTTCTATCCTTTAGGTTTAGCCCTGGTATTTAATTTCAGGCAATAGTTGCTGTTAAATTTTTATTGCTTTGTTAGAGTAGATGTGGGCTAGTTTTCATTTAATTTTAATTGTACTCTTTTGGGCCCCAAACCCAGCCTGAAGATGGTGAGTGAGACCGCGCAGAAACGTTGCCAAGACAATCTCAATCTAGAATTACATGTTAAAATGAATTCTAGCAAGGATTTTAGATCCCCTATTCTGTTCTCAGCTGCTATATAATTTGGGTACCTACTGTTTATCTTATCTTATTTATTTTTATGGCTTGATCCTTCTTACTACCCAGGAGTCTAAATGCAGCAATAGGAGCTAAAGAAATCATGCCATCATTTTTCAGAAAAGAAGAGGGAGGCAATCATTTTAGTTGCATGATTCTATAATAAATAATGAGATTCATTCTTTTAAATCTTTCTTTATACCCTGCAGAGTAAAATGGAGTTTTTTTAATGGCATGGTATAAAAAGGGCAATTTTGTTTGCAGAATGATGATTTGATTATCATATATTTCCCATATGATCTATGTGCTGAAACAACTTAGAAACCAATTTCCATGACCATCAACTTCCAAAGCTGTTTGAACAAAAAGTTTTCATTTGGATTGATGGATATAGAAGAGATAATAATGCATATGTGAATGGTTTTTCCTTAAAATGAGAGAAGAATTAAAACAAGGGCAAAATAAAAAAAATATATAGTCCTTTTAACATCTCTTACCATTAATACATTGATGTGAAAATTATTCAGACAGCACTATTTGCTCTCAAGTTCTATACAACAGACATAACTTACACACGCACTCATACCTACCCACCTACTCACACACAACATAGCGAATTGGAAACAGAGCAATAGGAATGATCCTTGCTTTCTGCTTCTTCACTTTTGTGTGGGTGAAAAAAACAGTGGCTGTACTGAACCACAACTTCCAGGATTTTTAATAATTAGCCAGTTGTCCTTTCCAATGGGCTTTCTAATGGGATTGTAAGTGCTTTTGAGTAGAGAGAGAAAAGATTGTGCATGCTGCTTTGAACATTAAATAAATAATGAATCCAATCCTCAATATTTGGTCCCTTCAGCTAGACAAGTTGGCCACCTTGCACTGTTGTGTGTTTTTAAACAATGAGCTCCCCTCCCCAAAACAAAAACACACATTGAAAACATAATTGATTTAGAAGTATTATTTGAATTCAATAAGATGTTGAACTGAAAGCATTATGTTCTTGTTTGCAAGATAACTAAGACACCAAAATGTGCTTCCCTTGATGGTTTTGGTTCTTTTTTGGAAGACATTTCATTAACCAAACTATGGCAATGCTAGCGCCCGATGATGTTACTTAGTTCGGACAATGAAACCTCTGCAAAAAACAACCAAACTTAGAAAGCACCAAGAAGTCCTTTCGATCCTGAGCTACAAATATTTTCCCTTATTGCTACAGAAATATAATCTATTAGGGACAATGACAACAGCCAAAAATTAAGCTTGTATATAAAACTTCATATAGTTATTAATAAACATATCCTTTTCATTTTCATTCCATTACCATTAAGAAATTGTTTGAGAATAATAGTGTTAAGAAATTTAAAATTTAATAGCTGGAACAGTGAAGGATTGGACAATGACTAAGAATACGCAGTTATAGCTAATTGGTTGAAGAAAGCTGGCCACAGGGAATCTGAGCTGTGACTGGTTGCTTTAAGTGAAAATGGGTAGCTTCCTTTTTCCCCACCTTTTTTTGTGTGTGCTGTGTGTGTTGTCTGTGATTTACCTGATGATGGTCTTGTTTGCTTATCTTATTTACTTTAAATAACTAAATATATTTATTTATATAAAATTGATTCATGTCAGTGCCTCTTACTCAATTTGGACACCAGCTGTCAATTCCCTGACAAATAGGGTTTTTTAAATTTATTTATTTCTTGGGACTTCTATCCACTAGGACTGAAGATAAAGAATATCTATCAAAATCTTGTTCAAATACAGTTCCTAGGATTTTCATAATTACTCAATTGTAATAATAAACTTTTGAGTAGACTTACTCTGTATCAGAAGTAATGGGGCCTTTTAGGCACCTGTCTAATATGGAAAGAAATATGCCATTCATGCTTACCATTAAATATTCCCCTTTATATGTTATGGGGATAATATGCTTCTTATTTACACTGTGCCACATACAGTTGCATAATCATGTACTTGGTTTCTAACATATGCCCTCTAATATTTGGCAGACAGACCAAAAGACCTACTATGGAATCTGAGATAGCTCTGCAGTAATGTTGTCCCAGAAACCAATTGTAAAAGCTCTCTTCAGAAAAAGTGACTTTACATCAATGTAGTAATTCTCAAAGTCATATTGTCATTTGTAGGCCATAACATTGCAAACTTTCAAGTCAGGGATTCCCAATGCAGCACTCCTAACTTAAAAAGGAAAAGATTTGAACTTGCAATCTGTCATAAGAATCAAAAACCCTAAGTGACAAGAAGCCTTTGTGGCAAAGCCTGGAAAGCTTTATTTATTTATTCATTCAATTTATATTTCATTTTTACATGACTCTAGGTAGCTTTAAGAGAGGCTCAAATCTCAGGGAAGAATAATTGGTATCCTATTTAAACTCTATGATTTAAACCTGCATTTAGTAGCACAAAGCCTTTTTTTTCATTTAAAACCAATTCTAACCTTATAGACTCCTGCCTTCCATTTCATACTTAGATTTGGATCCATATATTTTTTTTACTTTTAAGGAGGAAAGATATGCAATCCAAAGTGCAGTGAACATATTGAAGGAAAGGATAACTTTGAAATTGGTTAAGTTTGTCCAATTTTAATTTTCAGCTTCCCTTATCTAAATTTGAAAACTTCCATTAAGGAGTAGCAGGCTGTTCTGTGACAGCTTTATCCTTCTTTTTGCTGCTGATCTATTTAGTGGTAGTGAAGCTATGACTCACAACGAACAAGTCAACAAAGGTGAAAAATATAAATATGGTGGAATCATGCGTTTTAAGTGCGTTTGAAAGTTCAGGTTCAGAGGACACAATGTTAGAGGTCTTAGCTATCATTATTATTTTTCCCTACTTTTTCACTTCCGCAGAGTTCAATCATTCTGTCCACTAATTCAGACACATACTGCACATCTTTGTAGATAGAGAGTAAAGTCTGCTGTTTTGCTAACTCCTAGGGATTTAGAGGATTGTTTTGTTTGTTACTGTGTCAATCATACCTCCATCTCCACTTTCCCCCAGAAATGAATGCCTTCTTATAAACCTCAAAGACACTATTTTTCCAAGGCTAAGTTTTCAAATTGTATTTTTTTAAATTTACAATTTTTTAATTTACAATAATTTACAATTATCTCTTTACCTCTTTCTTTTCTTATTTTTATTTCACCAAAAATGACTGTCTTATAAGACATGCAATGCAAGGATTGAAGAAGAAATTGAAATATTTTTTTTAAAACAAATAAACATCTTGTTTATTTCTTCCAAGGGGGAGAGTTAAAGAGTGAACCATACCTAACTGGCTTGTCTTATTAGATCCCCTTGATTCCACCAAAGACCAGGGTGATTCAACTATCTCCCTTGACTCCACAATTTTTACCACAAGGGATTCCAGTTACCAAGTGTCACCTTTAAAAAAATGTGAGCAGGGGAACAGAAAAAATTAATAGTACAAATGAATATTGTTGGGCTCTAAAATTGGTCTTGGAAATATCAACAACGTTTTCAGAAGATTATCAATAGGCTCTAAATTGGGTCTAATTACAGGACCCTTATGATTCTCTAGTTACAACAATTTAAGAACTGAAGTTAGCCTCCTGGCATAAGTCAAAATACTAGTAATACCAGTGATGAACAGGCACCAGAATTCTTGAAAAAAGAATTGTCCTTTGCAATCTTGCCTGGGTTTTCAGATGTTTATGAGATATCTTTTTTAAAAAGCCATGGAATTTGTTTGGTGGAAAAAATAAGCAATGTCCTAACTAGCATTCATAGGTATTGGAATTCATTGGTAAGACAGAGAAGGCTAAATTTATTTGTTCATACTGACACAAAGAGAAGCAACAATATATTATTCAAACAGACATTGTGTTTAATATGGTTTTCTGTGACATCGTTCTGTATTTATTCTGTTTTTAATTAACAAAAATTGTTAATGTATGCTTTGTTAGTCACCCAAAGTTAAATAATAAAAAATATTAATAATTTGTTAAATTTATATGCTGCCTGATTTCCTATGACTCTAAGTTATTTAACATTGGTAGCCATCTAAATTTTCAAAATTGTTTTTTTTTTTAAAAAATAAAAATGATTATTTTGTGGCCACCCATTGCTTCCCTGCCTAATCTATCCCACAGGAATTGTGGGTGGGAGCCTGAGAGTAGTAAGCACCATTCATGCTATTTTGAAAGGTCGGAAAATAAATCTAACTAATATTTAAGTAAATACAATTTAATTTTAGCTTTAATTATTTTTGTGCTAATATAGTGGTGCAATTACCAGCTGTTTCTATCAGGTTGGGGCAAACCATAGCGGTGGCGGTGGGAGGCTCCGCCCACCTGCCTGGACGTCATCATGTCCCATTTTGGATGCTCTGCACATGCGCGGAGGGTCCTCACGGGTGTTCACATTTGCGAACCCGTAGCGAAAGTAAGTTTATTTCATCCCTGGCTAATACTAGCTTTTTTTGGACACAATTTTGATATTAAAATGAGATAATAAAAAATTAACGAATATCTTTTTACTTGTGAAAATTCTGAAAACAATTTGAAAATCAAATAATACATTTTTACATTATTGGATTAATCTTTTTGTCTGATCAATTATCAGTGTGCAGGATCATATTTGTACATAAATAAAATCTGCAATCGTATATTTGAACATATCAGGCTTTTCTTTTTGGGGATGTTGCCTTCGGCATGCATTTTTAATGTTGTTTTTCTTTTTGCATTTGAGTCATTTTTGACACCTAGTAATTGCTTGGGCAAGTCCATGCTGTTTTTTCGTCATTTTTGGATTGGTTTGTCATTGCCTTTTTCCTATAGCTGAGAGAAAGTGATTGGCCATATGTCATCCAGCTGGTTTTATACCTAAGGCAAGGCTAGAATTCATGGTTTCTCAGTTTCTAGCCCATGACTTTAACCACTATAACAAACTGGAAAAAGATGTTTGTGAACTAAACCAATGAAAAGCTGCAATGCTCAGCACTTGCTCCAAGTCCAGAATTAAATTAGAAGTTTTCTCTATTAAATCAGGAATGTAATAAAGTTCCAATGGAGGAAAATATCTGTAACTAAGGTTTAACTGTGATCAGCGCTCTCTAATCTTGGTGGTTGTTGTTTTTTAAATTCAATGTGACTGAGTGTGGGGTCTGCTCTCATTGATGATGTTAGCTAGTTGGATAATGAAACATCTGCAAGCAAGCAAGCAAGCTCAGAAAGCACAATGGTCAGAGTATTCAGGAGTGAAAAGGAATGACATGGAGGAAATTTAGTATGTTTTTACTACAATGCACTAAAATGGGTAATTGAAGTTGCTGCCCTCCTAATCTCATTTGGAATGAGACATCTAAAAAAGGGTAATTGAAGATGACCTTAGGCAGATACATACAGTATTTGTCTAGTCTCAATGAAAAACGTTTGATTAGAGTTGATTGATGTGGATGGAGGGCAAATTTATGAATACTTTTTGACAGTTTTTGGAAATATTGTGAAAGGGCATCATATAGTTCACAAGGAACAATGGGGAGAAAATAACAACTTTCTAATTAGAGAGATGATGGAAACTCTCTTCTCCTGTCAAGCAATTCATGGAGCAGCATATAGATGAATCACAACAAGCATCACAAGGAAATGTGGAATGTTAATACAGTACATTAATTCTGCTGGATACTGATTCCAATGTAAACATTTTTCAGCACTACAGTAAGTTGAATGTACATTTGGATGAGCATATGTCATAAGTTAAATATTAAATAATTATGACTAATTTTGTACAAATAGCTCTTTTGTATTGATATTTTTCAATTGTCCAATTGAAAATTAGAAGTTCCATTTACACAAATATTCCTGAATTTGTTCATATAACTGGGACAAATGTTATCTGTAACAAATGTTGTAACCACAGTGCCCCAGTTACAATGAAATTCATCCATATGCAGCTGTTTTAGTTTAAATAATAAAAAATCAGAAGCTAAGTTGGCTTTCTTATCTTAATTCTAGACTTTATATGAGTTTGAGATTGGTTCTAGGCAGCTGTGGCTGTCATTTCAGTGCTTACATTTAAAATTACTACTCAGCTGTTAGAAGGTGCTTACAGTCATCGTCAGCTGTGTCAAAAGGATTAGAATGCATCCAGCTTTCTTAAGTCTATTGTAGTGGAAATACTGCAGGAATGTCAATATGAAGCCCATGAAGCAGGTGGGAAGAATATTCATACAGCAGGACACCGAAGACATCCAACTGGTAAAGTCAGCAAATAGAAGTAATCTGAAAGGAGAAGAGAATATCTTATTTCTGCTTTTTGAATAAATACATTATTGAGGATATTTCTTGGACATAAATGTGATAGAATCTAACTTCTGCTCGATAATAGAGCTCAAAAAGAAGGCATTGGGTAAAGTAATATTTACTGTATATACTCAAGTATAAACCTAGTTTTTCAGCCCACTTTTTGAGCTGAAAAAAGCCGCCTCGGCTTATACTCGAGTCAGTGAAAAATTTGCCCGAAATGGAGGAGAAAAGGGGCGGGGCCATGCCGCTGGGTGACGCTCGTGAATGGCCCAGCGCCCCTGAGTTTCCCCTCCCTCTGTGTCAGTTTGTCGCGCAGCGTGCACCGCACCATCCCCCCTCCTCACGTTCTAATGTAATGCAGGGCTATCTTACGATTCCCCTTCCTCCCCCTCCTGCCGCTCTGCAACGATGTCCCACCTCCTCCTTGTTATGGCAAGTAGCCACATAGCGATGTCCCACCTCCTCTGGTACAGTGATCCAATGATAGGAATCACTGTGCCGTGTGTCATAGGAGGCGGGACATCATCATCACAGCGGGACATCAGCATCATGAGGTGAGTGAAGTATTTCATTGAATACACCGGTATTGTGTGATAATAATTTGTTATGCAGAGCAAATTTTTACAATGGCTACTGTATATTTAATGGGCACAGGCAGGCTGTATATGTTATTCAATGGGCAATGGCATTATTGGTATCTATTTTTATTTTTGAAATTTATCGGTAGCTGCTGCATTTCCCACTCTAGGCTTATACTCGAGTCAATAACTTTTCCAGTTTTTTTGTGGTAAAATTAGGTGCCTCGGCTTATATTCGGGTCGGCCTATACTCGAGTATATACGGTATTCTAAAGAAAGTTCCATATTAGTTTACCATTAATTTTGTAGCTTGATATTTGTTAAAATTTCACATGGTATTTGTACTGAGTTCTAAAGGATCAGTTCTGAGGGGAAATAGTGTTGTACCCAAGCATTTTATATTGATGTAATTTTTAAAGAAGAAATTCAGAACAAAAACCATCAAAGCTTCAGCAGAATGGATGCTAATAAATCAGTGATAAATTCTAGTCCAAGTCTGCTCATTTGTTCCTGAATTCCACCCAGATCAATGAATTAAAATGCATTAATATAATATAATCAACAAACTTTATTTTTAAACCATGCTTTGAAAACATTTGAAGTAAAAGATGTTATCTTGTAAACACTAGGCAGAATAATTAAAAATCAGATTAATGTACCTTTTTCTCAATGGATCTGCACTTACTTTAATTGAATTTGTTCTACTATGGGACAACCTAAGGCATCTGGTTGATGAAAACAGCAGTTTGCCTATACTTTCTTTATCATATTTTCCAGCTGCCCACTTAGAACAGCTCTTGCAATATGCAGATTAAAAACATAAAAGCTCAGTACATTAATTAAAATCATGAAAAAAGGGGGAAAGATTACCAAATAGGAAAACAGCAGACACAGCGACAACAAAATCACCCTTCCATGAATCCACACCAAGCTTTAGCCTGAGGAATGAGTTTTAAGGCTTGTTTTAAAAACACCAGAGGTCAGACCGGCTCTTTGGAAGACTGCCTTTCTAGAAGCCAAATGCTATTATATAGATGGCATTTTCCTAAGTCCCATCAGATAATGTTGTTTTAATAAGGTAGATGAGACCTTGCTTCCTAGATGGTAAATTTGTCAAATATTACAGGATAGGCAGAGAGCAAGAAAGTCTTTTAATAAAGAATGTCTAAATATCATGTAGGTGTTTATAGGTGACAACCAGCATCTTACTCTGTATCCTGAAGTCTAGCGGTAACTAGTTCAGCTTGAACAGCAGAGATATTAAATGTAGATATCATGGTGTGTCCATAACTATGCATGCCATTAGGTTGTAACTGAATGATCCTCAGGACAGTCATTGCAGAGCACATTGCAGTGATCCAGATGAAAGACGACTAAGATATAAGTGTCCTTCATTATGAAAAAGTTGCTTGTGTAATATAATTCATACTCAGTCAAAGTTGTCTGTATGTTTCAGTATTGTAAAATTTCAAAGTGTCATTTATTTGATATGCCTTCTGGTATTTCTTCCAAATAATTTGTTCTACTATGTTGATGCTTTTATATTTAGTTGAGAATAGCTGCTTAAAAGATGCTCTAGTTTGGAGAGTTTACTAGTAAATTAATGTAAACCAAGCACTTTTCAATGTTTTTTAGTCCAGCAGGATTTGAGGAACAGAAACCTGGGTTTTATGTCATAGAAAATATTTCCCCGCTCCCACAATTCTATAGGTATTGGCTTACACATTAAGAATTTTTTAAAAAAAACCCACAAAACTATTTTTAATAGACGAGGAATTCCCATAACATTATTGAAGTACAGCACTGCCTTTCTCTTTGCACATACTTGCTGTCTGTGATTGTTGGATTTAAAGTCTGCAGACCAACTTTCAAGTGGACCACCAAGAACAATGGTGTCTTTCAGTATCATAACATTAACTGGTGAGTCACTGAACTGTGTATGTTTTTCTTTTCCTTGACTCTTCTGTAACCTTCCTATCACAAGTTCTGGTTCAGACTGACTGTGGCCTTAGGCAACTACATGTCTGGAATTTCTTCTGCAGTTTGAAGCAACACAGCTTGAATTAATGTATTAGTGGTGTTGCATAGCAATGCTTTAATCTAGGGATTTATTCAGCTGGATATCTACAGTGGTCATTATTTTTAATTCTGCTATATAGGCTTCCTATGTACTTGTATAGGAAGGATATTAACTAGCATTTTACTGATATGATTTATATTGAATTACTAATGTTACATATTGTTTCAGCTACCATTAAGTCAGAAAGGTGCAACCAAACATCTGCATTTAATTAATGAGTTAAATTTTATGTTAGGATGGAATAAGGAGAAAATTGATGTAGATACTGCTTCAAGTCCTTAGAATTCAGTGTCGCTCATAAAAACAACCTCAATACATTTTTCATTCATCTTGACTTTTAACTCTAAAGAAGTTACACAACACGAGCAACTAAAATAAAAGTGGGTTGCCCTAGTTCACTTATAATATTAAGACATATTGTTCAGTGGTGGGTTGTGGATCCCGTTGCAACTTGTATGGTTACAATGGGGTCCAGCATCCTCCACATGAATGCGCGTGATGTGCGTGCACATGTGTGCAGTGCATGCATGGGTTAGCATCCAGTGCTGCCTCCGCAATGCTCCAGCTGCTCGGCACAGCATCACGTAGGTGCTGTACGTGCCATGCGCAGAAGCCCTGAAGAGTTTAAAGACAGGTAAGGAGTGTGGTCGGGCAGGCGGGCCCTCCGGAGCACCATACCAGAACGGTATCCAGTGCTCCAGGCAGGGTCCGGAACGCCTGTACTGGGGTGTACCGCCTGCAATCCACCACTGATATTGTTTTAACTTAATGGTGGCTTGTTCAATGAACTGTGGTTTGAATGGTCTATGGTAAGTGTTAGGATTGAATTTTTTCAAGCAATGTAATTTCTTGAAACAAATGTTTATCAAGTAACCAATATTTCATAAACTAAAATAAAGCATTAATAGATGGGAAAGAACACAAAGAAGACCAGCTATTTGTTAAAATTAAACAGACACTTTTATTAATATATGGAGGAGCTGGAAATCACATTCCAACCTTTAATTGGGTGGGATTAATCACTTTTTCTTACAAGGTTATACACAGAAAAGAAGAACAGAATTGCTGTGAAAGTCACCTTGAGTCTGGAGAAAAAGCAGGATATAAACTTAATAAGCAACCTTTGCATAAGAAGCAATAAGACATTGTATGTGAGATCCAGTGTAATTTATTATCTAATAATTTGGTCTACATATATTATGAGTTAATATTCAGTCATGCAAACTAAGAAAAGGTACTTAAAGCCAAACAGAGTTTACTGGAAGTCTCTGCATTAGAAAACTAATTGATCAACCAGTATAAAGGATAAAATATTCCAATTATGGCGCAGGTGAAATAAATTTACTACATTCACCATAATATGGAACAAATTCATTTTTTCCACAACATATTTTTATGGATTTTGAAAAAAATCTTTACCTATAGTATCTCAAAACAACAAAAATTAAATACAGGTCTTTTTCTCTTTCTAAAGTTATAATTGGGAAAACTGGAATAACAATAGCAAATATTCACCAACTATCAAGGGGTTGTGGTTCTTGAAACTATTAATTTTGACAAACAAACATTTAAATAGTGATAAGGGCACCAAATATTTTCAACAGTAAAACAAAACTCATTCAATCCTAGAAGACTGAAGAAATATAACTCATGATAAACCCATATAAAGGAACTTGAAATTAAAAACTAAAACTCACTACTTGAATATTATGTCCAATTCTGGACAGATTTAATGAAGGATGCTAACAAATTAAAGCAGGATTAGAGAAGGAGAGAAACACTAAGCTTATAAAGAGAGATGAAAAGAATTTAAATTTTGCTGTGAGAAGATGAGTTGAAATGACACTATTCAAATGCCTGAAAAGATGTTTCACAGAATTAGGCCACATCTTATTCTTAATAATTCTAGAATGCAGAATATAGGATAATAGGTTTAAGTTATAGGAAGACCATTTCTGTTTGAATGTTAACTTTGCTTTTCTTTTTCTTTTAAAGAGTAAATGTGGTTATATAGAGGAACCAATTAACCAGAAAGATAGTACTCTCTCCTTCACTGCATGTCTGCAATTAAAGGTTAGATTCCCATCTGTTAAGAATACCTTAATTTGGATTCCTGTCCTGAGCAGGGCATTGGATTCAATCACCTAAATGACTGTTTTATGATTTTATGATATATGATTCTACTGAAATTTAACAAAGAGTTATCTTGCTACATATGCTGTAATTCTGACTCTGAGCACTCTAAAACTATTATAGGAACTCTACAGTATTGGAGAATTATGATGATCCTTAAAATCCTGCCAGCTCCACATTAGCAGGGAAGAAGTCTAAAGGACGAATATGTTGCTGACTTTCTCATTGCTTGTAATAACAAAAATAAGAAAAAAACTGTTTAGTTCAACCAAATAGCTGATATGGGCTCTCCTCGTGATCAGGAGGTTGGAGAAAAGCTGTCTTAATGGTATTATGGGACTTTCTAACACTCTAAGCAGACATCCTGAAATGCTGGCAGATGGTCAGAATAGTTTCTAAGGGGTGATCTAAATTTGATTGGAGACAATGAATTGCATACATAAAAGTGAAGTATCCTTCAAGTTATGGTCAAATCCTGATTAGTATAAGAGTCACTGTCATCTAGTTTATTTGGCAACTGCATGGACGTGGTTTGTCACTATCATCTTCTAAGATTTTTTTCACATACACAAACCCATTTAACCTACAACCTTGGAATTCTGGGTCAATTGCCTAACTGTCAAGCATGATCAAGGAAAGAAGATTCAAAACAGCCTCATCACATTTAATGCCAGGAAGAAATAAATGACTTACAAAGTCTCAGAAATTAGACACCATAACTATACTCCATTCCTCATTTAGTAGTGAATAGATTAAGGTGGAATTTCGTTTGAGGAGTTTGATATTTTGCATAGATTGGACAGACTGATATCTCATTTAAGAAATGAGACTGAAATGTACATTTGCTTCTTCTCTGTCCTGTTTTAAAAGCCCCTTTTTACTTTCTTAGAGAATTTATTTGCAATGTGGTTTTCTATACAATTATTAACTAAATCTGACAAAGTATACATTAGGTAAGCATATATTACATAGAACTGGACCCTCCCTTAGTATATCTTTGAAGGATCCAAACTGGATTGGTCACTGGGACCAGAAGTTAAGTCTTCAAAGTTTTCCGGCTCATACTGGAGCCCATCCTCCTCAGGAACCTCTCACACTTGCTAGACACACTCAATAAACACTGTAACAAGCAGTGAGTTGGTTTCACTTTTCTCTATAAATAAGTGGGATATTTTTCTGAAAATATTATTTATTCTTAATAGGTTTACTGAGAAGACTTAAACCTGTAGATGTAGCTAACCAATGTTCCACCTAGTGAAAACCTGTTGAATGACAGGAAGTATTTTTTCAGGCAGTCATTTTTTTATGATCTTTCCTGATTGTCTCTGAGACATGAGGCACAGAAAGCATCCCCTCTCACAGTGTTTCCTGTTGTTTACCATCTTCATGACTACCTTCTAAGTTCAGAATAGTAATAGTAATTTCTATAAAGGGGTGGGGTCAAAAAATCAACCATGCAATTCAAGTCTGACCCAGGTTTTTTGTGTGATGTATTGGAAAAGGGGCAGGACTTCAATATTGTGAAGTCACAAAGTTGAAAGTTTTTTAAAAAAACTTCTGGTTCTAATCTAATGTATTGATATTTTTAAAAATGAAATATAATGTATAATATGTATAAGACAAAATATACATTTCTATTATTAGCAAGGATGTATTTTTATATTTTTCTCCTATTTGTTGCCACCTTTTGCATATGTAACCTACACTGTAATTATTATTATTTTAATAATGCACATATTGCAATGTTTTCTTTGGCATAATTCTTATATAAATGAACAATATCTTAAATTAAACTCTGACAAATTAGTTTAAGAGAACCTTTTCAGATTGTATAAAGAATACCCCAAAGACAAGACATCGATATGTACATATGTTTTAGAGAAAGCTATGCAGCATAGCATTGCCCACTTTCTCTTTCATTAAGCAAAGTTCAGTGTAACTAGCTTTCATTAATTAAATGTTAGGGAAGAGAAAATATAAAATAACATCTTACATGTTCTGATATTTCTCAGTCTACCACTGCCCAGCTGTTTCTCTCAAAGACAGAAGAACATTTTGCTGTGCAAATATGTATGTATTATTTTAACTATTTGCGCTCTTACATTTTTATGTGTTTTTGTTCACCTTCTATTTTTATTTTGGTTTGCTGTACAGCAGGGGTAGTCAACCTTTTTATACCTACCACCCACTTTTGTATCTCTGTTAGTAGTAAAATTTTCTAACCGGAGCTCATGTCTCAAAACTGGACTATTAGATTTCCAGCCAACAAGCCTGTCTTAACCACTGAATCACCTTGCGACCATTATATTATTGTAAAGGAATTTTAAGTGAATATAACATATACAACCAGCTAAGAGATGATCTTTCCATTTCTATGTATGCTACAAAGAAAATATTAAATCACTCAGTGTTGTAGGCATAGGCTGTGTATAATCATGAACCAGAGTTATTGTTAACATCCCTTCCCTTTTTTTGCTAGGGTTATGGAAGATGAAGGACTTTTTCTTGGCTAAGCACATTTTTTTAAATTTAGCCTTTCAAATTACTTAATATATTTATAAATAAATTGTTCCTTTAAGACTTATGTTTCCAATTGTTTTATAATAAGTTTCTTTTGAACTCGAACTAGCTTAATTTTAACAAAGCTACAGTATATGTTATTTGTCTTGTGGTTAATTATTTTGAACAGCTTTATTCTTTAATGGAATGAGTTGTACAAATAAACAAATAATGATGATAACCAGGCTATAAAATACATAAAAATGACAACCCAACTTTTTTTTCTGCTTGACTTGTTGAGAAATGTGCATTGAATTTAACATAGTTGGGATAGTATTCAACATCCTTTTAAAACCACAAAGGCTTTAATCGAAAATATATTCACCCAAATAATTGGTGGTTACAAAGCAGGTGATACATTCTACTTTCATTTTTCATAGCATTATCACTCCATTGGAACATGTATAATAACTAAGCTCCATAAATATCTAAGAAGCAGAGATGCTTTTGTCTAATTAAACTAAAGACACTTTCACTGTTACTTTTTAAAATGGATAAAATATTTTCACTGGATAAATCTATGTTTTTCTATTGGCAGGATGGTTATTCGGCTGGGTTATGTGCTTCCCCCACCCACCCACTGCCCCTCCACACATGCACATATGGCAAGAGTTCTACAAGCCCTCAGAAAACACCCCTGTTGCACAGGACCAGATTCCAAGCTTAGTACAGCAAGAGACACTTGATAACCAAGTCCAATGGGTACACACAAAGTCCAGGAAAGCAGTCCATGAGTCAAACAGGTCAGAATACAAGGCACAAGCACACAACATTAATTTCAATAAATTTAGAGAGAACTTGGGAAAAATTACATGGATGAGAATCCTCAAGGGGAAAAGAACTCAGGAAGCTTGGGAAATTTTGAAAAATGAGATTACAAAAGCCCAGTCTAGCACAATACCAAAGAAGAAGAAAAATAACAGCTCCCAAAAGAAACCAGCATGGTTGCATAAAGAACTCTCTGACAAATTGAAGGACAAAAAAGATAAGTATAAAAAGTGGAAAGAGGGGGACATAACTAAGGCAGAATATCAGCAAATAGCCTGAGCCTGTAAAGATGGCATGAAGAAAGCTAAGGCTCACAATGAAGAAAGTCTATTTCTTCAGAGACAGCTATTTAACCCATGTTTTGCATCTGTCTTTACACAAAGGGATAAAACAGTCCAACCTATCAAAAACAGTCCCACAAAAATCAGACTAGGAACACAAATTGAAATAGGGAAGAAAATGGTAAGTGAGCACCGGTCTACCCTAGATGAGTTCAAATCACCAGGACCGGATGGATTACACCCCAGGGTTCTGAAGGAACTGGCAGATGAGATCTCAGAACCACTGAATTATAACTTTCAGAGATCCTGGAACACCAGGAAACTACCAGAGGACTGGAAAAGAGCTGATGTGTTTCCCATTTGCTGCTCCCAATCCTTTCCTGGAACCTCATCACCTTCCTCAGCTTAGCCTGTTACTCTGTCCTATCAACCCAGGTGAGGCTGCTGCATCAGGCTAGCACCTCTGAGCCCTAGTCCTGACCAATACTCAGTTCCATGCTTTCCTCTACAGACTCAAACTCACACATATCCTTTGAACTTGCATCTGGGTAGGGGTCTAGTGGCAGATCAATGACAGATTAGCTTGATGTCTTTCCTGAAATAACAAGAATTCTAAATTTTAGATAACTGGTTCTATTTGGAACCTGTTTAAACAAAAAAAATCACACACTTTCCATAAGTGCTTGTTCCATGGTAAGCAAGAAATCTCAGTTAAATTTGCACTAAATAAAGTCACGTTCAGATATAATATCTATGTCCCTCTTGATTTCAATATACTGTTTATCTTGAGTGCCTTCCACTCAAATGCAAACATTCAGTTAATGGATGTTTCCTTTTATTTTTTAAAAAAATAAATAAATTTTAAAAAATATTTAATCTTATGAATATACTTGATTGGTGTATCCATTTCTGTTGACAGAACTGATTGTTATGCTTTTCTACTTGAATTTGACTGCTTATGGTTTGAAAAGTCAAGTTCAAAAATTCATTGGTCTTTGTCCTACTAAATTACCAGATTTGCTTTGAAATCATGACAATAAAGGCATTATGATGAAAAATTAAGCAAATTCTGTCAACTTCACACTCTGACACACATTTTAAGCATCAAAAGTTGCACTTAAAGATCTGTTATGGTATGGGAAATTGAAAACACTACAGTGAATTTCTTTCCACCTCTGTCTATAATTTATGTCACATTTAAAGCTACCAGTTTCACAGAGGCAGTGGAAACAAAATAATTCACATTTATTTTCTTCAAACTATAATTCTTCATCCAATGTGTTATTAATACTATCTAATAATGGTCGTAAAATCATAAAAGTATGTCTGATTGTATAATTAGTTCCCCTACTTCCAAGTTATTCACATCATCTTTCTGAGCTGCTGAGAAATGTTTATTGATATAAAATAGCAACTTAGGAAATGTTTTAGCACATTTAATACCCATAATTGTATCACAGTTAACATTCATTCTCTTCATAACTACGGATTAAATAGTTACTCTTGAAAAGTATACAATTAATCTTGGTAGTATATACATACCTACAGGCATCTGGATGCTAATTATTTAATTTGAATAGCCACTACCTGCTTCAAATCTATTCTAGGTGACTCATAGCATAAGAACAAAGAACAAATATGCAATTAAAAGTAGGGCATATAACTGGAAACAAAAGGGTGGACCTGGCCAATAACAAATATATACAGTCAACAAGAATTTCCAGCTATTCTATAAAAGGCTTGCAGAAGACAGGTCTTTAAGGCCCTCTGGAATAAAATAAGAGTTGGAGCCATCCAGATCTCAGGAAGAACCTTATTTATTTTCATTGATATTACCCTTCAAGCAGTGGTGGGTTGCTGCCGGTCTGTACCAGTTCTCATGAACCGGTTTGTCACCGGACCCGGAGGTAAGTTCCGGAACGCCTGCCCCGGCCCTGTTGCTTGCTCGCCCCTGTCCATCTGGAAGCCGCTCCATTGCTCGCTCCCCCTGCCCGTCCGCACTATCATAGCCCCACCCAGCGCTCACTCATTGGCTGGCTCGCCAATCCCCCACCCACCTCTAAAAACCCTATCTAAACCCACTTACCTTTTCTCCTGCTTGGCTCTCTATTGCTGCCTGCCAACTCCGAGGTGGTAAGTAAGCTGCAACTAAGTGTGGGGCAAGGGGAGCAGTGGCAGGCCATCTGGAATGACCTGCCATGGCCCTGAACTATAAGCGAGTACAGTGACCTTTTGCAGCCTTGCAAGGATCCCGGGCTCGCTTATAGCGCAGGGCCGCAGGGCCACCAGAAAGCACGGGGTGGGGGTGGGAGCTTATGCAGTGTGGCCGGCATCGTTGACAAGTTCGGGGACCTCACAAGACCTTTGCAAGGTCCCCAGACTTGTCCAAGATGCCAGGCTACCAAAAAGCATGGGTGCGGGAGTGGGTGCTTATGCGTTTTGGGCAGGTTTGGGGTCCTTGCAAGGTCTTTGACAGGTCCCCGGACTTGCCCATGATACTAGGCTGCCCAAAAGCATGGGCGCAGGTGCAAGGGCAGGGGTGGGACCTTACGCGGCACGGCCAGCATCTTGTACAACTTTGGGGACCTCGCAAGGCCTTTGCATGGTCCCCGGACTTGCCCAAGATGCCAGGCCACCAAAAAGCATGAGTGCCGGTGCGAGGGTGGGGGTGGGAGCTTATGCGGCGTGGCAGGTCTACTAGAACCTCCTAGGTATGATACGGATGGTATTTTGTGCTGGTCATGCTGCATTCCCAAGCCCTCCCGTGCTGCATTATGCTGTAGCCAGACGGCAGTGGCAACAGAAGCAGGAGGAAGCCAGAGCTTGTCGAGCCGCCATGGCGAGGCATCCCCAGAGGAGCCCAGAACCTTGAGAGAGAGTGAGTGCAAGCAAGTTCCACCTGAGGGAAGGCAAGAAGGCACAGGGAGGGAGCTCGAGCAGCTGCCACAAGTTTGCCGTGGGGGAAAAGAAGGTGTCTTAGACTACTTTGAATGGGCGGTTGGGGAGGGAGGAGAAAGGAGGTGACGGATAGACACCTTGCTGCTTTCTGAGCTTGGTGGTTTTTCATTACCAAATTAGGTAATGAAATGTCTGTAAAAAAACCACCAAGCTCAGAAAGCAGCAAGGATTCTTCCCCCACCTCCTCTTTCTCCCTCTCTTTCTCCTGTTTGTCCTTTCTCCTCCTTCCCCCCCAACCCCATTGTCTTCTAGCACTGAACATCATCAGGAGGTATGCAGAGCCCCAAGGCTCTGTTTTAGGCCCAGTACTCTTCAACATCTTCATCAATGATCTGGATGAGGGGATAAATGGGGAACTCATCAAATTTGCAGATGACACTAAGATGGCAGGAATAGCCAACACTCCAGAAGTTAGGCTTAAGATACAGAAGGATCTTGACAAACTTGAACATTCAGCACTATCTAATAAAATGAAATTCAATGGTGAAAAAAATAAGGTTCTACATTTAGGCAACAAAAACGAAATGCACAGGTACAGTATAGGTGGTATCTTGCTCAACAGTAGTAACTGTGAGACGAATCTTGAAGTCCTACGGACAACCATTTAAATGTGAGCCAGCAGTGTGCAGCAGCTGCCCAAAAAGCCAACACAGTTCTAGGCTGCATAAATAGATAGAATCAAAATCACATGAAGTGTTAATACCACTTTATAATGCCTTGGTAAGGCCACACTTGGAATACTGCATTCAGTTTTGGTTGCTATGATGTAAAAAAGATGGACAAGAAGCAATGGGTTGAAACTAATTAAGGAGAGAAGCAACTTGGAACTGAGGAGAAATTTCCTGACATTTAGAACAATTAATCAGTGGAACAATTTGCTTCCAGAAGTTCTGAATGCCCCAACACTGGAAGTCTTTAAGAAGATGTTGGATAGCCATGTGTCTGAAATGGTATAGGGTTTCCTGTCTCCAGGAGGTTGCACTAGAAGACCTCCAAGGTTCCTTCCAACTCTGCTATTGTATTGTATTAACTATGGAAATAAGAAGAAATACCAGGGATAAAAATTGTTAAATGTTTAATCAATTATATAATTGTTGTTCTTATGATCTATCTAAGTGAGGTATCATGCAGAGGTGTTATTCAGTAGGTTCTGAAGAGTGTGGGATTCAAATAATTTAATAACTTGTTCTCTGCCCTAATGAAGCTTGGTGGTCATGTGACTGGGAGGGCATGGCCAACTCAATGTCACTCACATCGATGGGCACATCACCTTAGCTGTTACAATGTAATAATGTTTCCTTCCGGCCTTCCTTACAGGATTAGCCATGTAAAGTGGGGAAAAACAAAATGAGATTTCTTCCAATAACCGGTTATCTGAACTGCTTAGAAAGTTAACAACCGTTTCTCCCAAATAGGTGAGAACTGGCTGAATCCCACCACTGGTTCTGACCAGTTCTAGAGAGCCGGTAGTGGAAATTTTGAGTAGTTCAAGAACCGGTAAATACCACCTCTGACTGGCCTTACACCCATCTATTCTCTGCCTCCTGAATCCCAGCTGATCGGGAGGAAATGGGGATTTTGCAGTAACCTTCCCCTGGAGTGGAGTGGGAATGGAGATTTTTACAGAATTGTTCCCCTGCCACTCCCACCAAGCCAGACCACGCCCACCAAGCCCACAGAACCGGTAGTAAAAAATTTTGAAACCCACCACTGCAGGGGTAGGTTACGACCGGTACGCCCCAGTACGGGGGTACTGGTGCCTGCCTGGAACACCAGGTACCATTCCGGTATGGTGTTCTGGAGGATGTGCCTTCCCGCGCTCCTTATTGGTATTTGAAGTTTTCGGGGCTTCTGTGCACGAAGCATACAGTGCCTGCGCAACGCTCTACTGAGCAGCTTTAGTGTCGTGGAGCATTGCGGGTGGTACGTATGCATGTGGATGCTGCGCACGTGTGCACACATACTGTGCACATTCATGTGGTAGACGCCCAGCTCCGTTGCACCATACCAGTTGCACAGGGATCCAAAACCCACCACTGCACCACTGGTATCATGGGAACACTGACTGTTGGATTGGATCAAAATTCAGTTAAAATCTCTACTTGTCCATTAAGTTCATGATCTTTGGCCAGTAGTCATCAATAACCACAACTGTTATGTTGTGAGGAAAAAAAATAAAGCATTGTATAAAGGAAATACTAATAATTTAGAGATTTGTATATAAATGCTAATGACATATTGAAAAATAGAACTGAAATGAATGCTATGAATATTAATGGTCAGTAAAAAAAAAATGATGAAGTTAACCATGCTATCAGAATACCAACAAATGTAATGCCACAGATGTAAATGGTGTAACGAGACAAATGGATGCAATTTGCTCATGGAGTTGTGGTGTTTCTTATTTAATGTGTTTTATAAGAGTGCATCTGGGCTTCATAACTATAATTATAAAATTACAAGCAAAATTATAAAAATATAAACATGCAATCACTGGTCTTATAGGAAGAGTGAATGCAAAAATTAAAAGAAAATTTGTTGACCAGTCCTGGGAAAGAATTATGCATGAAAGTGAGTACAATTATATGCCAGGCAGAGTGGTTTCTGTAGACCTTGATTTTTGTTTTTTACTAGGTTGTTAAGAACTATATCAATGGGAGAAAGTAAGTTGAGAGCATGCACTTCTTTTTAAAAAAATTCAAGACACCATATGAATAATGAGCAGGTTTCAAATTTGGAACTGATTGCACTAATAAGGATTTGAAGGTTGTTTTCTGACTGCTATAAAAGTAGTATATAATGAAAATAACATGTAACATAATTGGAATCCTTAATGAATGGCTCAACATTGAGCAGGGAGTGATATTTTAGTATCTTCATTTTCTGTTCTAAAGCTGATTACTGTACCTGTTGTCATTAGTTTGGCTTTCTTCCTATTTAATCTTAGAGACAGTTTTTCATTGTGCTCCTTGACTTTCATTTATTAGAACTTGCAGTTCATTTGCATTTCCAGCTATCAGAATAGTGTCATCGGGAGAGGGCATGTTATTGATGTCTCTTTGTTATGCTGTTGCTTACTCCAAAAGGAAATAGCATGCTAGCTATTAATGTATGGATGAATATGGATTAAAAAAATCTTCCCCCAGTGGTAAACAATTTTAAATATGAATAACACCCACAACAGCCTATTTAGTTGTTTTGCAGATATTTTTTAAAAGTACTGATGATTACTGCATTTCTACTTCACTAATATGAATTAAAAGTCTCTTTCAAAACTATACACTTCTCTTAGTACAGAAGATAATATGCTTGTTCCATAATGTATTTGAATGTGTAGAAGTACACATTATGTTCTTAAAAACTTAAAATACAAAACAAGCAATACTTCTACGCTTAATAGCATAATGGTAGTTTACCTTATACATTTTCATTCCTGGAGAGAGAGAAAGAGAGAGAGGGAGGGAGGGAGAGAGAGAGAGAGAGAGAGAGAGAGAGAGAGAGAGAGGAGAGGAGAGAGTGACTTTAGATTCTTTTCGAATGTGATGATTACCACACATTATAAATGGTACATATTTTACTGCAATTACTGCAGTAAACATAACATTATGGCTAGTAGTTAATGCTTACTCTTCCCTATATGATCATGAGCCAGTGACGTGCAGTCAGGTGAGGCAAGTGAGGCACAGCCTCACTTCTTATCATGAAAAGAAAAAAATGTAAAAGAAAAAAATAAATTAAATGCTTGTATTTATCTACTGATCTGTACCATAAAGTTATTTTCCATTTAACTTCACCAGTTTTACATTATTTGGTATTAAAATTGCAGAATTTTCACATTTACCATTCAACTAGTCAGGCGAGAGCTTGTGGTGAGGCTGCAGTGAGCTCAGCCTCTCAGGTGAGAGCTGAGGTGAGGCTGAGCTAGCTGCTGCCTCACCATGAATGACTCTGCTTAACTGTTTTATATAATCTGTAATAAGACCGTATTGCTGTCTGTATGTACGTCACTTTTAATTGTTTAGCTGATGTATATAATATAAAATGGAGTGTTTTTTGTCAACAACTATGTGTGGAACGTGTTTCTTGTGCTGAATGATCATAAAATGCCTAAAAAGTCATACTAGGTGAAGCACACAGTTCTCCTGCCTCATAGTAGCGGGCGCTCGTTCTTCCTGTGACTCAGCGGCAGCAGAGTAAGTGATAGCCACAGAGTGTGATGACATCAAGGACGACTTTCTTCCCTGGCTGTAATCGCCATCGAGACAGAGAGACTTAAAACTAAAAGAAGACAATGAAAAATTCTACCAACAAGTTATAGATGCTTTTGTTCAGAAAGAGCAGCAGATGGACTTCATTTATAAGTAAAGGTAAGACCTTCAATAACTTCAATTCTTTTCAATTAAATGTGCTTTTTTGTGTGCTACAGTATGTGTAAAGAATGCTGATATGAGACTTTAAACTTAACCCGTTAAATGCTGCCAATCAAATATTGGATAAGATAATTTGTAGGATTTTAATGTTTGCAAATCTGATTGTGATGATGTCAGTGTCTCCCCAGCCATAAACCTCACCGCATGTCACTGTCATGAGTATATAAGTAATTGGCATTTGTAGGATGGAACATAGGGCTTAAAGATATTTTAGGGATTATATGAATCAGTTTTTAAACCATCCATGACTGATATCCAAATCTCCAAATTGCTGTTCAAAAATACAACTTTTCTGTGACTGAGCATATGCTTTTTATTCACAAAGTGTATATGCTCACTTTGATAGATTCTGCTAGATTAGACATCAGTGCCAAGAAGAATCTATGCCTTAGCCCTTCGAATTCTGTTTCTAAGCACGGATTGAATCAGATAGATCAGTCATCTGGCTAGCATATGTTACATTTCTTCTGACCTATTCTTCATGACATGTATATTGAAATAGAGTTTTTCATTCCTGAGATCCTCATAATACAATGAAACTTTCAATATTCCCATGCTCTCCCCCTCCTCCTTCAATTCTTCTTTGGGAAAGCTAGCTGAAAAAAGAGTTGAGGAGAAGTTTCTCTTATACCTTGATGAAGTTGGAGTCATCCAAGCTACTGATGAGTTGGATGCCTATAGGATCTATACTTCGATTTATTTTTCAGTTACATCTGCAAATCTGGTTTTATTATCCTTTTGTTTGTATTTATTGCTCTAGTCACAAAAGACTTATCCTTGGAAAAAAAGGAAATGCCCTTGTAGCTACTTTGAGATAAAATATATGGAACAGTCTCAGCCAGCTTTACAATTAACTTCCCAGAATACATCTTGTTATTACATTTCCCCCTCTATTTTCTCAGGTTTACTTTATCTCAGTATTTCTATCAGCCACAAAGGCTTGAAGTAGTATATTATCATCTTCCACAATGACACCTTCATATCTGAAACTCAGAAACCCGTGAAGAGTTGCATGTTTTTTTTCTTTATAGATATTTTTTTCTATATCATTTTGTTTATATTTTTATTGAGAATTTATTTTTAGTGCTCCTAGCTCCTCAGTACCTAACAGAGTACCTAACTACCTAACAGACAGCTGTTTCTATTTCATCTGAATTATAATTTATTTGAAAACCTTTCTGATGTAGTTATTATAATCATCATATCTCCTATCACTCCAAGAACACTGTTGAAAACTCTCTCTTGGACTGTCTGTTATTTTGCTTTTTTAAAAAATATATATTTGTTTTTATAGTTTTTAAGCATTCTTAGCTTTACAGCAGTGGTTTTATTTAATACTGTTTTTATTGATCCCTTGAAAACCACTTTCAGCTCCTCTGGGAAGAAAAGCAGTAGAGAAGTAAAATTAAATCAATCAATAAAGGGTAGGTTGAGAATAAAGCCACAGTGCTGCAGAAATTCCAAGTTGTTGCACAAACCTGATGTCCTGCACATAATTCAGTAACTGCAGGATATGATAAAGTCCTTTCAACTAAAGAATCTCCTAAGACATGATGATAAAGTATTTAAATTCATATACGTCACTGTTTTGTTTATTAGTAATTTTTCTTTGTCTATGAAGAAACAATGTGGCCCTGGTGATTTTCCATCTGCTTATTTTAAGCAAAATTGCACATCATGTGTCTTCATATCCTCTTGCAAATATATGACTTCTAAGTGGCTAGATTTCTTTTATGCTACGTATGCCAGAAAAACACACGTATAATTTGTTAATCAGGCTCTTTCATAATTCACTTTATGTAAGGGAACAGCTTGGTGTGTTTCTGTTTGAGATACGGCATTTAAATGTCACAAGAAGGGTGCTACATATTTATATATGTCAGTTCTTGATTCTTCTCCTGCCTAACATTTGATTTGGCTATAGCAAACAGAAGGAGCCACAATAGTTTAACCTTTCTTTCCAAGCATCATTCAATTGGTGTTTGCTAGCTTTACCACTGATTTAGAAGACCTTACGTAAGATAGACAAAATTAATGCATTTCTTCCTGACTCACTAACACACACACATGAAATCCTCAACCTACTTCTTGTTATGTATGTTTTTCCTTCTAATTCTATACATATATTTTCTCATTATTTCCATTTATAATTATTCAAGGTGTGTTTAATAAATCTGCCATTTTATTATAATATTTATCTCATGAGCCAGGGAAATATTTAATTTTCACCACAAGGAGGCTTCTACTGGAGTTTAGCCCTAGTCAAGAACATCAAGAAAGTGACTGATATTAGAGGTGGGTTCAGGATTCTTTTCTGAACTGGAGAAGCTTTTAGGATAAGAAGTGAAACATTTTCAAGGGGGAACAAACAAAGTCCAGCTGTCTTTTGGAAAAGCACATTTGGGGCAACCATGACCTGGATGATGGAGAATCTCCATAGACGTTCACTAATGTGATTGCAATTCCTCTACATCAACACATTTCCTAAAATGCATTTAATGGGGACTTTTTACAAGTGAAACAGAAATACACTCTCCCACATGTGGAAAGAAATTGGTCTCTGAAAATGGGATCAACATTGAATTTGACAGGAAGTTCTTCAGCTGGACAGACGTGGGGGATGTGAGCTCTGAAGAGGCTCACATGAACCCTGTCTGACAACTAATTTGATGTTCCTTTTTTGGAGCAGAACCACCCTGTAAGGGGGGGGGGGGGCGAAGAAGGATAGCGTCTCATTAGACCCAGAGGGAGGCATCAAATCCCTCGCAGGTCAGAGATTTGCCTTATGAAATGGAGTGGGGGCAACAGCCTGCAATATGGCTGACAAGATGCTGACTTCCCATCTAAGCAAGTGAACAGGAGGGTGAGGAAGAGATGAAAGACTGGTAAGAAAATTAATCTAACCCACAGCCATAAATCAAACCTGGAAAAGGCAAATAAATCCTGAAAGCATAAATAATATTGATGGTCAGATTGGGATTTTCTCAAAAAGAAAGAAAGAAAAGGAAAATGGAGGGTTGAAACACCCCCCCCCCCAAAAAAAGCTAATTTGCTTGAAAGAAATTCAGACAGAAAAGGAGAAAATAGGGAAGTGACAAACCCACTCAAATATAAACTCTAAATTTGGTTTTGGATTTGAAATAAAACCAAACATTCCAAAGGATTTATTTCTTTTGAAGCAATTCCCAAAAGCCAAGGAAAACAATACTCCTTCTCACTGATAACTGTAACCTAACCCTGACTGTGTGGGAAGTTTTAATTAACTATCTGCCATAAATCAGAATTTGGAAAAGCAGGAGGCAAAAGAGAAACATACCCGAACCTGGCTGTTTGCAAGTTTGTTATGTTTTGAGTACCTGGGAAGGTGGCAGGGGAAAGAATAATAACAGAGTCAACTGGGAAAAGCAAGGTTTTTTTTTCACTTTCATCCTTTTTTTTCCTCTGCAAAAGATTAAGTTGGCCCCAGCTTCTCTTCCAGTTTCA
The DNA here is from genome assembly GCF_009769535.1 of Thamnophis elegans. Lineage (NCBI taxonomy): Eukaryota > Metazoa > Chordata > Lepidosauria > Squamata > Natricidae > Thamnophis > Thamnophis elegans. Next base: position 95,794,073 of record NC_045543.1, read on the forward strand.
TAGTAGTTGAATCAAATTAAAGGTGGACCAGAATCAAGAAATAAGATTTGTATAACTAACTGCAATTTTGGAACTGGACGTTAAGGAAGAACAAAAGACTAAGATGGCTCCCATTGCTCTTCTCCACAGCAGTTGAAGTAGATAAATTTAAGGTGGAGTAGAACTCTGAAATAAGAACTATATAACTAACTGTAACTTTTGAACTGGACAACATGGGAAACTGGGAATTTGAAGAACTACGTGAAATTTTAAAAACATGCATAAATCATTAAAATCAAGCCTAAATAGAATTCTGAACCCAAAGAAGCAGATATTTAAAGAAGAATTCAAAGAAGAAGGGGAGCAACACAATGAAAGGATAGAAATGCAAGGAAATAAAAAGCAGACAAAAAAAATCCATTGGATTTGGTAGTGGTATAGGGAAAACTGTAAAAAGGGAAGGTATCCCAATAAAATGAAATAAAAAAGCAGATAAAAGAGGTTGAGGTTATTAGTGGCATAAGGAAATTTGAAGTAGGAAATTATGGCCCAACAAAGAGAAATATAAAATATCTTTTTGATGGTGGCCTGGGGAAAATTGAAGAGAGTGGATATGTCAAAACAAAGAAAAGGGAGAAGACAGGAACAGAAAAGTGGGACAAAAGACTCACTAGGAAAAAATCAGACAACTAGGAACTGTTATATGGGAAAATATAAAGCTAAGGGTTTTATTCCTAAATATGACAATAAAATGGAGTTGCTAATTGGTTGAATATAATAATGAAGAAGATAATTAAATAAAGTTAAAATATATGGAATATGGATAAATATGAAACTGATATGGGGAGGTTGTAAAGTAGAAGTTTGTGATCCACTTTTATACATGAAAATTAAACTGAGTTGTGAATTGACTGAATATGACAATAGAAGGATAACTAAGCATGGGTTAAAATATATGAAACATGGACATACATAGAACTTTTAAGATGATGAATAAAGTGAGATGTTTACCACTTGTTATTCTATATAATAGATTAAGGGAATTGTAATGAACATTGAACAACAAGGATTGGCATGTATAGACAATTAAGGGTAATCTAATCCAAGATATGGAAAAATGGAAAGGGAACATGAAATATACCTATAATGGGAAACTATTGAGATTTAAAGACAGAACCACAAATTGGGGGAGTGTAAGGATGTATAATTATATAAAGATAATGATGAGAACAGCTGGGAATTGTAACCAGGTCTATAAATCAGCCAAAAATAGCTGGGGGGGGGGGGAATTAAAAGCACGATGACTATATATGTATACTTTTTGTTCTTTTTTTAAAAAAAGGAGGAGAATACATGTTAAAATTAAATATGTATATTGAAAAGGAAATAACATCAGCATAAAATGGAGGTTGCTCAGAAGCTGAAATACACCAAGTGAAAGAGATGAAGAGTGGGAAGAAGAAAGGGATAGGAGAGAGGGCAAGGGGGAAGAAGGAGAGAAAAGAGTGAAAAGGGGAGAGAGGAGAAGGAGAGAGGAAGGGAAAATAGAGAAGGGAAGGATGACAGAGGGAAGAAAGGAGATAGGGAGGGGAGGAGAGAGGGAGAAGAAAGTGATGGATAAGATACAAATATGGTGTATGGGGAGCAGAAGAGCCAATAATTGTTTTTGGGAGTTGATGGTAAGCTGCATTGATATAAACATTTAATAATACAATATGATGTTGGCTATGTAATAGCATACATGTGATTATATGTTATGAAAATGAAAAAAAAAACTTTTTGAAAAAAATGGGATCAACATTAAGTTCTGTTCTGCTTCTTAGTGTCAATAAAAATTTATTCTGAAATTGGTAAACTATTACTTTGATAAACTATTTTTGACTTCAGTTATTAATTGAAATATTCTAACTGGGCCTGGAAAGCTTCAGTGCCTCATGTAGAGATTTCAACATGGATATTATGCTGTACATAGTTTGACCTTTAAATTAGATTTTTATATTATTGAGTTCTGTATCTGTTTTAGCAGACTACCTGGAAAAAAATCTTCATCTTCTTGCTTGCTTATTTCCTACTTAGTGTACATGCATAGCTATTATGGTTAAATAGCTTCTGGGAATTTCACCTTCAGAATGTGTCTTATTAACAAACAGCAGAGAAAACAAGCTTTTATTAAAGCATTGTGCTGTGTTGTAATTGTCTTTGGGATTTAAAGTGAAGAGATTTAGAGAAAAGGAAGTGAATAATCACTAAGGGATCTGATCCAGCTTCCTAGTTTTTACTCAAATGATAAAATCCTTAGTTATTGACTCAGAGGTAAATCTAAATTATTTCTAGTAGAAAATTAATGTCAGATAAATATCTTTAGAATTGTATCACTAGTGTCATAAGACAACTCCCACCCCACAACACCATCATCTACTTAGTAAACTTAGTAAAAGTAGAAAATTCTGCAAAGCCATTGGGACATCCTTGTTCCATGTTACTAGGAATCCAAATAAATTATTAAAATGAATTTAGACGAAAACCTTTTGTTCTTACCTGCTTTTGCCTATCTTGGACAGAATGAAAATGAATTCTATTTTAAATATAGGATAAAAGGAATATACATTACATAAAGAATATAAATATGAATGTGGAAATTGTGCAGTTGAGAGTTGCAATGCTTTTTCATTCAACACTTTGATCTTTTCTGTAATCTTTCTATACTTTCATAAAGGTTAACACATGAAAAAGGATCACTACCAAAATATTCAGACATCTTTGGCTAAAGGACAACAATGCTTTTGATCTTCACCTATTGTCATTTTGGTGAGTTATCTGAAACAAATCATAAGCTGTTTACTCTTTCTTTTAAAAAAACACTGAAAGATGTATCCAATTGCAAGGCAAATGATTATCTTTGCAATGTTCTTCTCTGGCAGAAACTTGGGAGCATGTATTCTTATTTTTCCCCTACCTCTGTAGATGGTCTTTCTTTTATATTTATTTACTTAGATTTTTAATCCCATCTTTATTCCCTAATGAAAAAATTGTCTAAGACAATTTTAAAAAAGACTCTATCAACAATAAATTAAAATAAACCATTTAAAAAAATTCTATACTCATACTTTTAAATAAAACGATTTTAAAAAATTCTATACACAATAAATAAAACATTCTTTAAAAAAACATTAAAAGCATAAAAGAAAAGAATGGGTCACTTATCAGCAGACAGAATCAGCAACTCTCCAATGAGATGGATACAGCAGGGAGCAGGCAGGCGATGAGGCAGCAGGTAAGCTGGACTGAAGGGACAAGGGACAACTGGGTCAGATAGGCCCGCTGCCTGGCAGGTTTAGCCAGCCAGGCGAGGCTGGGGACTGGGGGCCAGGTGGGGGGTAGCAGGAAACCCTCTTTTGGCCATGCTAGCTTCCTGCCGCCACCGCTGCCACGTCCATTTCGGCCACATGGCGTACGCCAGCTCACAGCTTTCACGAGGGAAGGCCTGAAGGCCTTCCCACATGAAAGCCGTGGGCTGGCATACGCTAGCTTTCCCTTGCCACCCCCCCCTCGTGCTTAGTTGCTTACCAGAGGGAAGCAGCAAGCTGCTGGAAGGCGAAGTGAAGGAAGGATCCAATCAGCAAGCGCGATGCCACAGCTGCTCGGGAACAAGAAAGACTCTTTTCAAAAGAGAAAGAGTCTTTCATTGGCGCCATGCTTTTAAATGGGTGTTAGAGGTGATCAGGTCAACTCCAGCCTGCACACTGATTGGCTGGACTCCTGACAATCAGTGAGCGGCGGGCTGGGCTAATTTATTGTGGATGGGTGGAGGAGTGAGCAAGCTGAGACAGAACAGGTGGGGCGAGCTAGCAACAGGGCCAGGGCAGGGGTTCCGGAACTTACTTCCGGATCCACCGGTGGAACCTCTTCTAACTGATATGGTAGATTTGATGAACCTCTTCTACCTAACCAGTTAGAACTGGCAGGAACCCACCCCTGTTTCCAATGCTCCCTGCCAGCTCCCCACATGTCATTCCCATTAGTCAATGGGAAGCTGGCAGGAAGTCAGAAGTGATTCCTGCTCCCACTGCTTTTTGTTGTTATTCCCTGTAATCATTCTGTTTCTCCATTTAGGTAACAGATTATCTCTGAAAGAATGACCCAGTAGATAATGGATCAATTAATTCTTTAGCAATTGTATACATTTTGCTGGTCAGTGACTCAATAAACTCTACTGGTTGTGGTACTATTCTGCTCTGTACATTATTTTGTTATATTTTCCAGAAAAAAAAGAATATTTTCCAAAATATGCATTATAGGTGGTCACCTCTGACTCTGATTATTTTTCTGGAAGCAAAAAATGATTTCATCACAACCAAAGCAAGAAATATAGTTGCAAACATTTCAACCATTGATTTTATTTTTTCTTTTCATCTGGAAGAATACAGCAGGACCCCATTTGCCTTGTAAAGGTTGAGGGTAATTGGCTGAAATCTAATGGGAATGAAGTAAAATTACCATGCTCTGGTTTTTCATTGATATTGAATGCATAGTAACGTTAAAAAGATACAATGCTTGCTAAAACCTTTCTTGTCACTATTGTAGTATTAGAACTCTAATACAATGTTTGTTAATAAGGTATGAACTTCATATAATATTAAACTTTCTCATCCAAGTAAATAATGTCACATTTTATTACCATTTCTGAGGATGTTACAGAAACACATTTCTGTGGATGCCTTTCTTTGTTCACCTTGCTGGACTGTCTCACATACTTTAGAGTGTACATTTCAGAAAACCCAGTGCATGTCTGATTGAGTCAGTATATTATCTGATATAATAGATTAGAATCAGTTACAGTTCATAGACCCCAAGTGATGCTTTGGAGATATGACCAATAGCAGCAAAAAAAAATCATTTCTGTTCACACACAGAGAAAGACAGACACAGACGCAGATGCACACACAGACAGACACATACACAGGGAACCCTTCATGATATAGCAAGATTGTCAGGGGACTAAGGAAGATACCATATTTTAGAAGTATAAGACACACCTTTTTCCCTCAAACAAGAGGCTGAAAATCTGGGTGCGACTTATACACTGAATACAGCATTTTTTTGCCTCCTGAAACCCTACCTCCTTCACCAAAATAACCATGCATAGCTTGTAGGATGCTTTCAGAGCGCTCCTGGGGGTGGGGAGGACAGAAATGAGCAAAAAAACCAGCCCATTTTTTGCTCAATTTTGCCCCTCCCAGCCCCCAGGAGCACTCTATAAGCTTGCTAATGCCCTTTTTTTTTGACAAAAAACATGCCCATTTTCACAAAAAACAGGCCATTTTTTGCTTGTTTTTGCCCCCTCCCCCAAGAACACTCTACAAGCCTTCGAAAGGCTACTCATGCCCTCTTTTTGGAAAAAAAAACCAGGCCCATTTTCGTGAAAAATGGACCATTTTTGGGAGGTTTGCAGAGTGCAAAAACTTTTTTAAAAATTTGCCTCTTCAAAACCTTGGTGTGCCTTATACTCCGGTGTGTCTTATATTCTGAAAAATATGGTAGCTAGTTTAAGAAATGTAGCAATCCTGTAGTTCTTGTTTTTTGATCTTGTGTTATTTTGTTCAATAAAAGACTTTTATTTTAGGAGGAACAAGACACAACAGCTACATCACTGATGCTGGATGGTCATCTTTCAGTCTGTATTACAACCTGTGTCTCCTGTGAACTGACTAACCTCTGTAGCCATTACATGTTACATAGTGATTCAATCAATCAATCAATCAATCAATCAATCAATCAATCAATCAGAATAGAGTTGGAAAGTAACTTCTTGATCTTGATTTTGTCTTCTGGATTCTAAGATTCTAAGCATATTTGTCTCTTTAATGGACTTCTCTATTTAAACTGTCCATGGATATCCAATGCATTTTTAGTGTGGTAAGCATAGAAGTATGTGTTTGAATGAAAGATCCATTCATATTATCTTCTTGTATAATGTTTCTGTTCCTTGATGCTTGGTGTACAGAATTTGGATGAACCATTTCTGAATCTATCAAACTGTGGTTCTCCTCTCTTCTTTCATTTCTCATCCACATAGTGTATGCTATATCCTCCATAGCAAGATGCAATTCCCTTTAATTTAGTTGCATTTATAAATCACATTTATAGCAATAATTTTCCTCAAAATTCTAAAATCTTTGCTCAATTACCCTTATTTAGAATTGTAAATTTAGCAAGGCTTACTCCAGAGGTGAATGTAAGAAACTTGCCCCAAATCCATCAAAGGGGAAGTTGATTAAAAGATGTTGGAAGCTCAACTATGTTGTTGAATAAAACTGAACCTCGGGAGACAAAGTATGTGGCCAGGCTCTTCTTCCTGAGGTTCGAGAGTTTTGAAAGAAATCAGTTTACTGAGGGCTTGTATTTTTCTTGTTTTGTTGCTTTGTTTCTTCCAGAAAAATAATTTTAAATGAGGTTTCTACGATCTACATGGAGCACTAGACAAATAAAAGGCTAATCCCAAAATATATTTGAGTATGTTCTTTATAACAAAAAAAATTGGAAGGATTCACATACACTGAAAACGATTGCCTGCAGCAATGTTTAAGAAAAGCACTACTGCTAATCAAAATTTTTCATTCATGAGCTGGTTTCTATAAAGAAAGCCTGGAATAAGCATTTGAAATATTGAATGGAGCTGTAGAATGAGAGGAAGCAGCATGTAAGAATTACAAGGGTGTGAAAAAGCTTCCTTCTTAATGAAAACTTTGATGAGCTCCAAGGTACAGCACAGTGGTACTCCAACCCCAGCTAAGATTGTCACTTTTCTATACTTAAAAATGATGCTTGAAATGAATCTTAAAATAAGATTTCTATGCTAATCGCAGAAATAGTGACTGCCTTGGCCAGCCATTATTCATTCTACTATAATCTTTCCTACACTCTAAGTGGGACTCCGTTTCAATAATATTTTATAGCCTGGCATTTCTACTAGGAATTCTAAACCTTCAGTTGGTATTAAATGAATC